>NW_004444270.1:135140-136497 GCF_000243295.1 Trichechus manatus latirostris
CCCATCTGTGAGTTTGTCCTACTGTGGTGACTTTCGTGTTGCTATGAGGCTGAAAGCTATGTCACTCGTATTTCAAATACCAGCAGGGTCATCCATGGTGGACAGGTTTCAGTGGAGCTTCCAGACTAACACAGGCTAGGAAGAAAGGCTTGGCAATCAACTTCTGAAAATTAGTTGAAATGAAAACTTTATGGATTACAACAGAACATTGTCCAATATAGTTTTGGAAGATGAACCTGCCCAGGTTGGAAGGTGCTGTAATAATTGCAATAATGGACTCAAACATACCCAAGATCATGAAGATGGCACAGGACTAGTCAATGTTTAGTTCTGTTATACATAAGATCACCACGAGTTAGAGCTGATTTGATGGCAACTAACAACAACCACAACAGCTTAGGTGATGCAGTCAGAGGGCTACCCGATGCCTCAAAGCCTGGCATTGAATTGACTTGGAGGATCGAGTCATGGTTGGCTTTTCAGAGTCCATTGACTCTCCTCATTATGAGCACAGTAGGTTTTATAAAAGCAAGCTCAGCAGGAAACTCAAATTCAAAATTGAAGCATCCTTTATTGAGTCTCTTATAATTAAGAAAAGAAAAGCTTAATTGGATTTCTATAGTAGAATGGTCTTGGTTTTGAATAAGCTTGAAGTAAATCGGCATGGTTTGTCATATCTACTCTTGATGGAGGGTAAAACCTCTATGCAGGTGTTAGCCCACTTGCAGAGGAATTTATCAATAACCTCTCACCAAACCCACAACTGCTGACACTGTGAGCTGTTGTGGAGTCCTGGGCTTCAGCAACAGTGGCCTGGACTCTGGTCCTGGCTGTGCTTATGGAAACCTCTGAGGCCTGGGCTATGGTTTCGACTACAGTTGTGGAGATCTTGGCTTTGGCTCTGGCTTCAAGACATGTGGATTTGGCTTCTACTGAAAACCTGTTGAGGTTTTTTGGGACTTAGAAAACTCAACATCTCCAATAAATTTTCTTTGATTCTATAAAAAGCCTTCATAACCCTTGAGGGACATACCACTAGGAATGACAATAGCTGCAGTGGGAACAGCATTTCAGTTGCTATCCAGTACACTCTGACTCATGGTGAACCCTTGTATGTCAGAGTATAGCCGTGCTCCATAGGGTTTTCAATGGCTGATTTTTCCAAAGTAGATCACCTAGCCTTTATTCTGAGGTGCCTCTGCGTGGACTCGAACCTTCAACCTTTTGGGTAGCAGCACAGCACATCAACCCTTTGCACCACCCAGAAGTTGAACAGCAGAAACTGTAGTATTGTGGGTTCTACAGTTGAATGTGAGGTTCATTTATGAACCATTAAATTACTAACGGGTGATCATTG
>NW_004444270.1:137135-138581 GCF_000243295.1 Trichechus manatus latirostris
ACTGTCATGGTGCTATAGATTTGTGTATCTAATCAAATCAAATGAATGTAAATTCATTTACTGAACAAGACTTATTGAACACATACTTTATGTGCTAGGTGTTCTGTGCATAAAAAAATAAATCCAACACACACTCTGTTGTATCTGCCATCTGTTGCTTACAGAGAAGTAGTAGAGACTGACCTGTCCTCAAATAACTATAACAAAAAAATGATACCGTCAATGGTAAAAGGAAGCTAGAGACACATGAGTTTAAAATGGGGGTTGAAATGGAATAGATTTTTTTCTAAAAGCAAAATGATAGTATCATTCATGGGGTGAGCACAAAATCTCCCCACTACATGAAGTCAGGATTACCATCAGCTTAGTGTACTTTTTGAGACATTCTGAAGATCTTCTACCAGAAAAAAAAAAGTATGTGTATATATATATAAAACTTAAAAATCTAGGGTTGTGAAGCCCTTGAAGACACCATAAATGTGAACTCTGTACTCAAGATGAATATGTTATAAACAGAAATAAAAGCTAATAGCACTAACTGGGAAATGTTGATTGATCCACCAAAGCAAACCTAATTTTAATAGACGTGAGGTCCATACCTTACTTGAAAATATATTACAGAGGTTTTTCATGTATATTATTTGACGTAAATAATATAGAGAGAGGGCCTGAGGCTTGTCACACTTATCACTGAAGACGAATAAGAGTTGTTTGATATCAAACCTCAAAGCTTTACCCAGTGAGCTACTGTGGCGACTACCTCGGAGGCCCGGGCTCTGGCTTCAGTGCCTTTGGTGGCCAGAAATGTTGATCTGTCTGTGGATGTGACAGCTTCTGCAGATCAGGCTATGGATACAACCCTGGTTATGGTGCTTATGGATATGGCTGCTGTCATCCAATGTGTTACGCTGGTTTCTATGAAACTTTGGGAACTAAGATGCTTGACAGAATAATCCAAAAGCAATTTCCAATTTTTCAAGTCTTTCATCCTATCAAATCCATCACCAGCTCATAGCAGGCAGAGAAGATGAATAGCAGGCTCTACAACCTTGTTGGCATAAGATTTAAGAGTTGTCTATATATGTACAGCTGTTCAATAGCAATTTAGACTTATTCTATAAATATTGGATATTTTAACACAACAGCTATTTCTCCTTTCACTCTCAAGATACTAATTTTTCATCTGAAATTTCTTCAGTGTATTTTACGTTGGGAAACATCTCTATAATCATTTTCCAATAAATGTGTTTAATATGGCATTGCAATATGGTCTTAACCTTAGTCATCTATCTTAGTATGTTTCCCTGCTTTATGGAATTTGAAATGAAGGCCACTGCTTTGCTTCCTGAGGACATCATTTATCCCTATTATTAAATCAGTGAAAAATGAATATCATAGATTAAATTTAGAGACAGAGAATGTTGATCTTTTCCAGTTGTTATTCCA
>NW_004444270.1:149407-150436 GCF_000243295.1 Trichechus manatus latirostris
TTTGGTGAAATTTTTAATCACCACAATTAGCTTGAAGTTATGAGATGATCTCTTTGCAGAAGACCTTCAAATATGTCCCTGAACACTAAGTAGCAGATTATTAAGAATGAAACATGTAGACGTTAGTCTGTGGAATAGCCAACTCTCCATTGGTATGGATAAAGCATTAATAAATAATTCTTGAATCTGCTCAGTCTGGTGGTGATGAGTTTTTAAAATGTTTCCAAAGTTTAAAAATTCCAAAATGTCAAGGATATCCTTAGACTATTCACTGGGGAAATCACTTGAACTTGTTTTCTACATTTTTGTTCTTCTCCCCAATTCTTGCACACAAGGAGTAATAGGTCCATTTATTTCTTTATTGCATGGTGTCATAACCCTGTTCCCAGAAAGCAGTCCTAAATTGCCAGCACGCCCTATTGATCTTTTTGAAGTAATCACTGAAAAGGAGTAGCGAGGTTTGTTAAACTGAGGCTCTGTTATTTTTACCAGGTTTGAATATAGGAGACAAGGAACATCGATTTGTTTTGGCCTCTTTCTCTCTCTCTTGCTTATCAAGTTTGGAAATGTCTTTAAGGATAGCATTAATATTTTAAACCTTATCTTTGTTAAAAATTTAGGAAAAAAGTCTAAGCTAGATAAAACTTGAGAGACTTTCTCAGCAAGGTTGATTACACGTTGACTTCAAACTGCTCAGAAATCTAGTAAAACCTGTGTGTGCATCAACATTTTAACATATTTGTCATTTAAGTGATTATAGCTTTGAATGAGGCATGGATTTAAGAATAAAATTAGTTCCCTGATTGCCTCAAATAATAACGGGTAGTCCTCATCACAGGAAAATAAAGACAAAGAAAGTATGCAGCAAAGGATGATGTTGTCGGAGAGTTCCTTGACTGGACGGTAGAGATGCTCCGAGGTCTAAATGCGGTGGGGCTCATGTTGAGTCCTGATGTAAGAAGCATCTTTGAAGTTGCAAATATTTCTTATTATAGACACAATCGAATTAGATGAATCTTAATTGAGTAA
>NW_004444270.1:152454-153872 GCF_000243295.1 Trichechus manatus latirostris
GGATTAGTTCCCTTTCTCAAAATAACTACCTCTGTTTTTTCTTTTACATTTTTATTGTTCAAATTTTATTTTATTTCACATAATGTCCTATTTCTCAATTTCTAGTTTAGCTATCTTTGAATGCAAATGAAGGATGAATAACGTTAAAACCCAATTCTCAAGATTATGTCTTTATGAGGGAGAGTTAGATTTGTTTATACAATATGAAGCTAGGGAAAGATAAAAACAAAAGAAAACTCAGCTAACTCTTGTCAATTTTTCTAGCAAGGGGGATAAAACTCAGAGACTCCATTAAAGGAACTTCGACCAATATAACTGAATTTTACTTGAAACTATTCTGTTCTCATACAGACCAATGTCTTTGGAGCCTGAGGAAGGTACTAGGAAGTTGGCCAAAAAAAAAGAAAAGGAGAATTTCAATATAATTAGAATTAGAGAGAATTGCCTGTGACATCCTAGGATAATATACTATTATTGCATTTTTGTTACCTACATTTTCATATTTTATTGATTTGTGTCTGAGTTAAAGGGAAATCTTTGGAATTGATAAGAAAAGTTTCCTTTATACACAGGTAAATGTTATCACTTGTACCAAGCGAGAATAAATTTTCTCCTTTTCTAGATGTCATTATAGGGTTATTCAACATATCATCCAAAGGATACTTTCTAAAAGTGAAAAGAAAGAAAACACATAAATGACCATTGCAAATATTTACTTTCGTTCTAACTATAGTAAATTTCAAAAGAAATATATATTCTTCATTTGCCAAAGGATGTTTCCATTTTGATTATTTTTTCACTTAGAAAAAAATATATAAAATGTTCATTCTACATAATTTACAATATTTTACTATTGGTCTTTTTACTGCTAACGATCATTAATTGGTTTTATAGAAAACTGCCACCAGCTTTATTCCTTAAAAAAACTATGGTACTTATTTGACTGTTGAATTTTTCCGTTTATGTCTTGTTTGGTTTTATATCTTAAAACAAACACCAGAATCACATGGGCAGAAGGTGAGCTCCTTAAACCGGTACGAGTTGTTTTTGATTCCATGTCTGCAAAAGGAATGAGATGAGAACGAAAAACTGAGCTTATCAACTGTTCGTAGTTCAGGATAATAAATAACAAAGGAACAATATTTGGAAAAAAGAAACACGGCAAATTTTGGGTGAAATCCTTCTCTATAAATTGAAAGGCAAATTGAGCCATTATTCTGTCTTAAAAGGTAACTAGCGTAGGTACAGTCAGAGAGTCACACTGAATGTGATAACCGTGATAGTTACAGATGATTTACTGAGAATTTCTTCATTAATTCAATAAACACTTTTTAATTCCCTCCTGTGTTGTTAGAACTGGACACATTTGCTTGGGGAGACTAATCTTTTGTAAAAAAAACAAAACCATACCCATTGCC
>NW_004444270.1:155313-156812 GCF_000243295.1 Trichechus manatus latirostris
TGGATTCTGTGCCCTCAATTTCTGAAGCCAAGTGGTCCATGTTTTCCAACCAAAAGGTTCTTAAACTTCTGCATAAAACCACAAATAATATAAGGTTTGTATTATTAAAGTGCTAAAAATCCACAAGTAATCTTTTTTAGTCCATTGTCTATCATATACAGCAGGCAATCAAAACCTTTTTTATTTCAAATATTTTTATATCTTCTCCGTAGAGACACTTTCTTAGATTCTCACCCTAAGAAATAAGTTTGATTTTTGAAGAATATTATAGATTTAAAATCTTTCCATTGAACACTTATTTGTGAATTTAGTTGGCGATGCAACAACAGAAGAAACATTTAGTGATAAAAAAGAAATCTCATCAAATATAAATGATACAACCTACCTGGTAATGAACAATTCTCTTTAAGGTTTGGAACGCACAGAAGTTAAAGACTCAAGTATTTATTCTCACAAAAGCAATGCAATAAGTTCAAGGACATTCTGAATAGGAAGTTAAGTGTGCTGAAATATTTCAGTGAGAATGAGGTCCTCTCCCTATGTCAGGAGGGAAACAATAGATTAATGAGTTATAGCATTAAATGTAATTCATACAACGACAGAAAGGGAGGGTATAGACGTGTTTTGTCACTAGCTCTGACAAGAGTATATAAGCATCCCTGTACACACACAGACATTCACACTCAAGATCTTTCTTGAACAGCAAACCAAACTCACCACTCCTAACACCATGAGCTACTGCAGGAGCTACTATGGAGGCCTGGGCTACGGCTGTGGAGGCTTCAGTGGCCTGGGCAGTGGTTATGGCTGTGGCTGTGGGAGCTTCCGCAGACTGGACCATGGCTTTGGCTATGGAGGCTGTGGATATGGCTTCTCCCTGTCCCAGGAACCCAACATGAGGCCATGAGGATTAGCCAAATCTGACTGCAAAGGTTGGATCAATCAAGATCATTCTCGACCAAGCGAAGATCAGAAGCATCTAACATCTAAGACTTTCAGAATATTTATGAGTTTATACTTGTCTTCTTCATGTCTTCTGAGTTCCTCTATTTATACTCTCACTACCATGGTATTTCTCTGTCTCCATTACTATAAATGACTTCATGACAAACAGCATACATGACTTCTACTTTTTATTTAACTCAAAAAATCAGAGATTATTTGTAATTGTACTGAAATGGCAATAAGGAAAACAAACTACTCCGTGAAAAGCTAAAATACATAGAGGAGCGTGTGTGTGCATGTGTAGCTAAGTGGAGATAACTTAAGTATGATAAATCAAATAATTACGTGCATACATATATACACACATGTAATTAGACACGTATACATAAACCTTAATACTCAGATGAAATAAAGTTTTGTCCCTCTGAACACCAGAGACAATCATTTTCATTTCAGTGCTTTAAGTTACATAACATTGGCATTTAAATTCAGTACTGAAATATTTATACATTTTCATGTCTTAACTGAGGCAAATATGAGGAATAAGTACTTTG
>NW_004444270.1:159941-161336 GCF_000243295.1 Trichechus manatus latirostris
CTTGGAAAACATCTTTTAGGAAAACCTTCACGTAAACAAATCATAAATAGCATAACAGATCCTCATACTTTCCATGCTTCTCTTTTTCTATTAGCATTTAGTGAATAGCAAGATTTTTTGGACCAACGAAGATCCTCCTGAGTGTCGTTACTGAAACCTCTACCAATGACTATTAAGAAAGATAATTCAGAAAGTAGAATCATGTGATTTGGCAGTTTCTAGCCAATCTGAAAAGGTGAAGCTTTCAATGGTTTAGCCCATTTGTAATGTTAATATACACTGATGATTCAATGCTGTTCCTTGGACTCAGACAGACATGGCTGGAGCAGCATGCTTGCCCGTCTTCCTACGTATGCTTATCCTGTAATATTTCTTTGAACTTGAACAGACACGGCTCTGGCAGCGTGCTTGTCCATTTCCTACCTTTGCCCCTTTGAACATATGCCAAATAAACCTTTCTTTTTGCTTCCTTATAACTTTGTGGTGATTTTAACCTATAACAGGACCAAGCTGAGATCAAAAGCATTTAACTTCTAAGGTTTTCAGAATATTTATCATCTTACAATTGTCTGCTTCATGTCTCCTGGTGTCCCCTATTTGTGCTTTCATAACTGTGGGAAATTCCTGTTCCCTCTGCAATAAATTCTCCTAAACTGAAATGACACGTGGTTTTTATTTTTTAATTATTCACAAAATATCACTATGTGTATTTGTTTTTAAATTCAACATTGAAAAATCAGTTGCACACACTTTCATATCTCAGTTGAATCCAAAACGAAAAACAAGTACTTATCTTTTTGTTTGTTTTTGAAAATGTATGTGTGGTGGACCATTTTAACAGTCAGAACGAGTAGTGATAGAATAAAACGTACTTCTAAATCTCCAGCGAATAGAAATTTTTTTCATTCATCTCTACCATATTTTCTTCTTGATGACAATTTTGACGTTTTCATTAAAGTATTTACTTCACAAGTCACTAGTTAATTGGAGTAATGATACTTCATTTTGTATCATATAACTCAAATAGGTTTTAGTCAAATTGTTTGTTATTTGTCTTCTGCCTGGTCTGCCATGGGGCGACATGGCACTGTTCTGCAAGATCATCTTCATACTGCATACCGTTGCAATTCCATACAGAAAGGAAAATCACTGTTATCATAAGGAAGTAATCCCTTTTACGTCTTTGCTTGAACTGAAGCTCTATAATTTCAAACTATAGTTGAGTTTCATTTTACCACCATCTTGTAAAAATTGGACATTGCTCATTGATATTGAAAATTGGTATTAGAATACAGAAAATATGTAATAAAGTCTCATAGTAATCATAACAATAAATTATACATTCATACAAAAATTAATTTCTTCCATTTGAGTTAATCAGATTCCATAAAACTG
>NW_004444270.1:161436-200654 GCF_000243295.1 Trichechus manatus latirostris
CTGAAGCTCTATAATTTCAAACTATAGTTGAGTTTCATTTTACCACCATCTTGTAAAAATTGGACATTGCTCATTGATATTGAAAATTGGTATTAGAATACAGAAAATATGTAATAAAGTCTCATAGTAATCATAACAATAAATTATACATTCATACAAAAATTAATTTCTTCCATTTGAGTTAATCAGATTCCATAAAACTGACTCAACAGTGTCTTGGTAGAAGTGTTTTCAGAGCTGGCAGAGACGAAATAAAGTTTACCCAGTGCTCCCCTCATTCTCATGTCTCAGGAAAAGAAACTCAAAAGAGTTAAATAATTTTTTAAGACCCACAAATAGCATGAGTGATAGTGTCTAGAGCAGAAGTCAGTTTGCGCGATCCCGGACATTCTGCTCCATTACGCTGGTTCTCCCTTTCCTTGTGTGCTGTCCTTACTGAGTGCTTTCAAATAAAGCATCTTGAAATTTTGGTCGTATATTCCTGCCATTATCACAGCTGAGTTTATAAGGATTAGTCTACTTTCCACCTCGAGCATCTCGTTTTATTTAGTATTTTTAATTTTGATTTAGAGTCTTGAGCCTACTAATTTTTAGTTTAGCTGGGCTTGAATTAAAATAACTAGTAAATAATGCTAAATACAAATGCTATTAAAAATATCTAGATGCATTTAAAACAATTTATAAATGCTTATGAAATAGATATTTGATTACTGTGACTTGGACTTCTTGTTGAATAATATCATCCCATGGTCGTAAACCAAAATGATTTTTATTTTTTAAATTAGTTTGCAAAGCCAAAAAGTGAATACTGGTTATAATGGTGAATATTCTAAAATAATAATAACAAAAAAGGATGACTTTATTTCTTTTTCATGAAATTTTTTACTGGTGTTCACAGAAGATGAGCTGACACCACCAGGTTTTCACTTGTTCCCTCAGCTTTGATAAAAAGACCTCAGTATGAGGCATAAGATGCCTTTAGACAGATATTATAAATTGTAGAGCCCTGTATTGACCAGTTTCTTTCATTGAATTGTAAGTGAAGCATCAAATCCAAGGAGAGTCAGAGGTGAAGCAATATTTAATTTTCAAATACAACTCTGTAAAATAAGTATTATGGAGTGTACCTGGCTATGAAGAATTCTGTTTAGGCCGTGGTATGTGCAGACTTCGAAGATACTCAATTCCTTCTCATAAAAATGATGTCATCTGTTTATGTAACACCGTAACTAGGCAACAACGCAAGCTCAAACATTTTAGTGAGTTTGAGGAGCTCTTTATATGTCAGGTTGTGTTGAGTAAGCACAACACATAGAATGTCACAAAAATAGAAGGCATGTGTTTTATCACATGATCTGAACAGGGTATAAAAGCATCGCTGCACAGACAGATGTTGACATTCATATTCAGGATCTATCCTTGAACAGCAAGCCACTCACCACTCCTGACACCATGAGCTACTACGGGCGCCACTATGGAGGCCTGGGCTATAGCTATGGAGGCTTCAGAGGCCTGGGCAGTGGCTATGGCTGTGGCTGTGGGAGCTTTGGCAGACTGGGCCATGGCTTTGGCTATAGAGGATTTGGCTCCAGCTTTGGAGGCTATGGATTTGGCTCTGGATTCGGAGGCTATGGATATGGCGGCTGCCGTCCATCTTTCCAGGGTGGATATGGATTCTCCAGCTTCTATTGAACTACTACCTCCATAACCTAACATCTGAAATTATATGGGAACTTTCCAACTCTGACCTTAATTATTGGACAAGGAAGATCATGCCGGGACCTTTTAAACAAAAGTACTTAGGATCTCAGAATTTCAGAGGATTCTTTAATTTACATGTATCTCTGTCACAACCCTGGAATCCTCTACTTTTGCTTTTATAACTGATGGGACTAGCTAGTCACCTTACAATAAAATTTCCTAATTAAAAAAAATGCAAAGTGGTTTTTCTTTTGTTTATGAAACTCAATTATGTGTATGCAATGATGATTACACCCTATTCAGTTATCAGTGAGGGAAACTATTTCATTGGCTGAAAATTAAATTTGGTTCTTAACATCACAAACATACCTATGGCTAGATAAATAGATAGATCTGAAGAATCATAACTGTAGATTGAAATGAAAAAAATATTTCAAAATGGTTAGTGATTTGATATTTTTCAATCCTTTGCTTTTATTTAGATAATATTCAGATTGGAGTCAACATCAAAAAGCAATATCAAGTTGATATATCTATGTAATTTATATATCAAATATATATATTTTACATAATTCACCCACTCTTTGAGTATATAAATGTTAGAAAAAGCCCCACCCCCCACACTATTATCATACAAAAAAAAAAAAATCATTGTATTCAAGTCGCTTGTGACTTATAGGGACCCTATCTATAGGACAGAGCATAACTGCCCCACTGGGTTTCCAAGGCTGGAATCTTTAAAGGATTAGACGGCTACATTTTTCTCCTGTGGAGTGGCTGGTGGATTTGAACACCAACCCTTTTCTCAATGCAGTCTAATGCATAACGCATCCTTCCATTAGTTCAAAATTTATGTGGCCTTTCTATTATAAAGGCAAATAGTAACTGATAAAACTGTATCACTAAGCTAGTTATGAAAGTAAACCACCTTTCCAAGAATTTTTATTCTGTATAATCTCGCCTGTCTTTCATGCTCTTCTGCCCATTTCCTTTGCTATTTTCATCCCGCAGTTACTTTATAACTCACTAGTGATGGGCATCATTTTTTTTTTCATGTTACGTCCTTTAACTCAAAATATTTTAGCTAAATTTCTTCAGTTATCTCCTCTTTTATCTTCCTGGTTTGTCACAGCATGACATGACACGCTTCTCCACCATCATCATCATATTGAAGAATTTTGTGATCCATAAAGGAAAGAAACAACAAGATAACATTGTGAACTAATTTAATTTGTAGTTTCAACTGATAAGAAGCATAGTTCAATGAAGTTTTCTTACAAAGCTAAATTTCAGTTAAACCTCTTCCCTGAAAAAATGGGCAGGATGGGATGTTTTATTGGTAGCATAAGAAGAAGATGTAAGCAAATACCAGTTTTTCCTGAAATCAAATGCTATATTACTGTAATAACATAAAATTAAGATAGTTTATTTAAATCAGTCAAATGTGCTTGCCTAATTCAAATAGTTGCATTATATAATTGCAGAGCTACGACAGACATTAATTGGCAGCACCACTGTTCCCCTCATACTGTGCGTCAAAAAATAAAATATATTAAGAAAAGTAAGTGACTTCTGTAGAGTTACATGGAATACAGTGGCCAAAGCAGGGTTGGGACCAAAGTGTTCTGAACTCAAGTGTCAAAAAGCAGCATTTCTTTCACTGTGTATTTTCTCCCTTCATGCAGCTAGGGTATCTTGAAAGTTGCTGATGAAGATCAAAGACTACAGCTTTCAGTATGGATTACAGCTCAACATAAAGAACACAAAAATTGTCACAGCTGGACCAATAAGCAACATCATGATAAACAGAGAAAATACTGAAGTTGTCAAGGATTTCCTTTAGTAAAATTTGATTGGATACATAATCAAAGCCCATGAAAGTAGCAGTCAAGAACTCAAATGACATATTGCATTAGGGAAACCTGCTGCAAAAGATCTCTTTCAAGTGTTCAAAAGCATAGATGTCACCTTGAGGACTAAGGTGCTCCTGACTCAAACCATGGCTTTTCAACTGCCTCATATGCATGCAAAAGCTGGACAATGAATAAAGAAGACCAAAGAAGAACTGAGGCCTTTGAATTATGGTGTTGGTGAAGAAGATTGAATATATCACTGAATTCTAGAAAAATGAACAAATCTGCCTTGGAAGAAGTACAGCCAGAACGCTCCTTGGAAGCAAAGGATGGCGGGACTACGTCTCACATACTTTGGACATGTCGTCAGGAGGGACCAGCTCCTGGAGACGGACATTATGCTTGGTAAAGTAGAGGGTCAGCTAAAAAGAGGAAGACCCTCAAAGAGATGGATTGACACAGTGGCTACAACAATGGGCTGAAAGCTGGCAACACTGTGAGGATGGCACAGGACCGGACAGTGATTTGTCACATTGTACATAAGGTCACCATGAGTTGGAACTGACTTGGGGGCATCTAACAACAGCAATAACAAAGATAAAATTGCTCAGCCAGCCACCATCACCCATCCTTTCAGTCAATCTAGTCTAGGTCTTGTAGTCACAATGGACAGAGCAGGTCACGTAACAGCTAGGCAGCTCCATTATTTTACACTTAATTGGGCTAATAGTTCTCCAGTCTGTGGACATGCCCTATGGGGATAAAAAGGAAAGCAACCATCAATATCTTTAGATTGAGAGGCATTGTGTGTGACACTCCTAGAGAACACAATATTATAATAGTGTATTATATCTTATTGTACAATTTAAAGGATCCCTGGTTGTGCAGTGGTTGAGGGCATCCACTGCTAACCGAAAGGTGGGCAGTTCGAAACCACCAACGGCTCTGTGGGATAAAGATGTGGCAGTCTGCTTCCGTGGAAATTTACAGCCTTGGAAACCCTGAGGGGGCGCTGTAAGTCGGAATCAACTTGACGGCAGTGGGAAGTGGGGATTTTATGATTTAATTCTTCTCTATCTGAATGAAGAAAAAAAAGAAACTTTTGCGTTGATGGAGTCCAGTCTGGCCAGTGGTCGGGCAACACCAAAGGTGCAGACCTAAGTCACTGGGGTAAAGCAGACTCAATTACTCATTTGGGGTAAAGCAGACTCAATGGCTCATTTGAAGGCTTGGCTCAGATTCTGAATAAAAAGGCTGCAAAAGTCAGGATGATTGGACCAAAGACTTCTAATAAGGGGAAACTTAAATACAGAATGGCAGCGCAAATGTCCACAGGAGAAAACCACAAAGCACTGAGTATTAACTTAGGTTATGACATTGGTAGGAGCCCTGGTGGCCAAGTGGCTAGGTGCTTGGCTGCTAACAAAAGGGTTGGTGTTCAAATCTACCACCCACTCCATAGGAGAAAGATGTGGCAGTCTAATCCCACCAAGATTCCAGCCTTGGAAACCCAATGGGGCAGTTCTGCTCTGTTCTATAGATAGGGTCCCTATAGGTCACAACTGACTTCAAAACAATGGATTTGTTTTTATTTTGGTAGGATACAGTGTGTGTGTGTGTGGCGGGGGGTTGTTCTAACATTTATATACTCAAAGAGTGGGTGAATTACAAAGGAGGAAAGAAATGTGATACCAGAGCCTCAGGGGGAAGGGAGGGAAAAGTAAAGTCTGAAATCTAGGGGAGTGAGGAGGATGGCCTTGAGGAGTTTACTTTGACTGCAGGGATTTGCGCTTGAACGCCATTAATCAGTAGCTGTTGGTCTGGAAGGGAGGGAGGAAGAGAGGGGAGGCTGGTTAATGTCCCTATCTAACCACAGAAGGAAACCCTGATGTCGGCAGTTCAAAATCCACCAGATGGTCCTTGGAAACCCTATAGGGCAGTTCTACTCTGTCCTTTAGGGTGGCTGTGAGTTGAAATCGACTTGATGGCAATGGGTAACCACAGAAGAGCTCCTGTCCTTTAGCCATTCCTGCTCAATCCCAGAGTCCTTCAAGGGCACAATATGTCTAAAATCCCACATTCATTTATAGCACAAGTGTCTTTTACTTCCAAATAAGAGCCCTCATTTGGCCAAATGAAGAATATATTTCATCATTACACACATCAGCTCAGGATTTGAACTTCACAAGCAAACCATCTCCTTCTTGTGGAAAGCTTCCAAAAGGGAATGACAAAGAAATCATTGTCCAA
The DNA here is from genome assembly GCF_000243295.1 of Trichechus manatus latirostris. Taxonomy (NCBI): domain Eukaryota; kingdom Metazoa; phylum Chordata; class Mammalia; order Sirenia; family Trichechidae; genus Trichechus; species Trichechus manatus. The sequence continues at coordinate 167,241 of NW_004444270.1, forward strand.
ATCTTTAAGTTCACTGATGCTAAGAGAAGCAAAAAGCTCTCAAAAGAAATAAACGTCCCTCAGTCTCCCAAGGTTATCAGTTTTCCAAAGGATATTACTATTTTCCTCTTTTTTTCCACCTGCAAAAAATCAGTAACAAAGAAAAAAAAGAAAACTATTTGATTCTAGTAGTTCACAACATTGTGTGTATGTGTGTGTGTATAAAACAGGAAAAACCAAACCCATTGCCATCCAGTCGATTCTGGCTCATAGCAACCCTATATGACAGACTAGAACTCCCCCCATAGGGTTTCCAAGGAGTGGCTGGTGGATTAGAACTGCCAACCTTTTGGTTAGTAGCCAAATGCTTAACCACTGCACCACTAGGGCCCCGTAACAAAATGTGAACTTTGGTCACGGAACTCGTCTTATCTGTCCTTTGGCACACGGAGAATTCTTCATCATCATTATCATACTGAAGGATTTGCATCCAGTAAGGACAATAAACAAACAGAAATATCATTGGAAGCAAAACATTGTGTAACTTTGGCAGACCAAAGCATCCTTCAATTATATGTATACGAATTTCAATAAAACAGCATCCCTTCAAGAATGGTTATTTATAGTACTATGCAAAACAAGGAATACAGTCATAAAAATCTATAAAAATATAATTGTTTTCCTATAAGTGAATGATAGATTCAGGTAACAAATGACATGATCTTGAATGTCTGATTTAAGCTGGATAAATACAATCAAACAGGAATAAAAATAAAAGCGTAGGATTAAAGATTTTCTAGGGACCTTAAAACTCTACAGTGTTACCCCTAATTTTGTAAGCAGGTAAACTCAGATTTTGTGATTTACCCTGACAGTTAATGGCAAGACTAAGATCAGATCCCTGTTGACCCAAGTCCCAGGTTTTCTTCTATACTGCAGTGACTCTTTCTTACTTTATGTATTTTCTCCTTGAATGTTGTAAGATAAAGTATCTGGTCATGGTTATGTTGTTGTTGTTATTAGTTGCTATTGAGTCTTATATTGACTGCGGAGAGTTACATGGAAGAAGTGCAGTAGTGATTTGAATACAGAGGTTGGAGCCAAAACCATTTCGCATACTTCACACTTTCACCTGGATACAGCAATAAATAGTGAAGGAATGGAACTTGAGTGATGTTTGAAGTGAGATTTGAATAAAAGGTATGATATGGGGCTTAGTGACGAAGACTAGAAAAAGAGAGAAAAGATGGTCTATGGAGAAAGTTATCATCTGCATATGTGGTAGCATTAAGGCTAGAAACTATTCTGGAGGAAGAAATCTGGGTATAAAAAGAGACCTCTTGAACATCTGGCAAGTTGAGTAGAGGCTCAGTGAAAAAGAAGAAGATCCTCATTGAGATGGACTAGTACAGTGGCTGCAACAACGGGCTCAAACATAGCAAGGATTTTGAGGATGGTGCGGGACCGGGCAGAGTTTGGTTGTGTTGTACATAGTGTCGTTAGGAATTGAACTGACTGGATGGCACCTAACAACAACAACAACAGCTACAACAATGCTCTGGCCAGGCATGCCCTTTGGTTTTCTGTTAAATTTCATCTGTGGGTGTGGGGAAGGTGAGAAGTATCAGATTTCCTGGGTAGGAACTACAGCCTGTAGTTGATATCTATTCTGGACCATCATTCCTTATCAGAGTGAACCACCTAGCACTGCCACGATGTGCTGGAACTGGAAGGTGCAGTGTTCTGTGGACAAAAATGGTAAGGTTCTTTTCTGAATTGAGTCAGCCCCAACTTATGGTGACCCCATGTAAAACAGAACAAAATGCTTCCCAATCCTGCACCATCTCCATGATTGGTTGCAGACCAGACAATGTTTTGTTGTGATAGGGTTTTCGCTGACTGAGTTTTCAAAGTAGATCACCAGACCTTTCTTCCTAGTCCATCTTAGTCTGGAAGCTCCACTGAATCCTTTTCACTATCATAGTAATATACAAACCTCCACTGACAGAGGGATGGTGTCTGTGCATGAGGTGCCTTGGCTGGGAGTCAAACTCTGACTGGGAGGTGAGAATTCTACCACTGAGCCACCAATACTTCTACACTCTATGAGAGGGCTTTTAATATTCTATATTGATAGTACTGAAGGAAGAAATCTAAGCTGCAATGAAGGCAACGGTAAAATAAGGCTCCAGGAATTGACAGAATACCAATTGAAACGTTTCAACAAATGGATGCAGCACTGAAGGTGCTCACTCGTTTAAGCCAAGACATTTGGAGGACAGATACCTGGCCAATCAACCAGAGGAGATCCATATTTGTGCTCATTCCAAAGAAAGGTGATCCAATAGAATGTGGAAATTATCCATCAATACCATTAATATCACATGCAAGTGAAATCTTGCTGAAGAGCATTCAAAAGTGGTTACAGCAGTACATCCACAGGGTATTGCTAGAAATTTAAGTCAGATTCAGAAGAGGACATGGAATGAGGGATACCATTATTGATGTCAGACGGATCTTGGCTGAAAGTAGAGAATATCAGAAAGATGTTTACCTGTATTTCATCGACTGTGCAAAGGCATTCAACTGTGTGGATCATAACAAACTATGGATAACTTTGCAAAGAATGAGAATTCTAGAAGATTTAATTGTGTTCATGCGTAACCTGTACATAGACCAAGAGGCAGTCATTCCAACAGAACAAGGATATACTGAGTGGTTTAAAATCAGAAAAGGTCTATGTGAGGGCTGTATCCTTTCACCATACTTATTCAATCTGCATGTTGTACAAATAATCTGAGACGCTATACAATATGAAGAAGAACATGGCGTCATTCATCATTAACGGAGGGAGTCTCATTAACAACCTACAATATGCAGATGACACAACCTTGCTTGCTGAAAGCAAAGAGGGCTTGAAGCATTTCCGTATAGGGTCGCTATGAGTTGGAATCTTCTCAATGGCTATGGGTTAACCAGAAGAAGGAACAAATCTGTCTTGCAAGAAGTACAGCCAGAATGTTCCTTAGAAGTGAAAATGGCAAGATTTTGTTTCACATGCTTTGGACATGTTATAAGAAAGGGCCAGTCCCTGGAGAAAGACATCATGCTTGGTATAGCAGAGAATCAGTGGAAGAGAGAAAGACCCTCAACGAGATGGATTGACACAGTGGCTGCAACAATGGGCTCAAACATAGCAACAATCGTGAGGATGGCTCGGGACAGGGCAGTGTTTCGTTCTGTTGAACATAGGGTCACTGTGAGTCGAAACTGACAGCACCTAACGATAACACAACAATATAAATAAGTGAATGATAGTAGAAAGATAGATGTTAGCAACACAGAAAATGCTTTACTGATAAGAGCGCCTTTTGGCCGTCAATTATGGCTCCATTACTCAGTCAAGGTCAAGGAACCTGACTCACTCTTCTCTTTGGGCTTGTTCTCGTCCAGAAAATTCCACAGTCTCTCCAGAGGGACTCTCTTTCAGGCCTGTTCCACCAATTTAACCCTCCTGGCTAGGTATCTTGGAATATCGGCAGTGAACACAGGTTTAATCTTCTTCTAGAAGGTTTGTTAACCAACTCTCACAGCATCCAGAGAAGCCTGTTTCACCAGTTTGTGCGACCTGACCAGCCATGTCTGAAATCAGTTAAATTCAGATTTGGACCCCTGCTACTTAACTGTTGAGAAACTCTCCTTAGTCTTTTATAAACCTAAAAGAGGAACATTATTATATGAACAATTTCCCACAGAAAAATGGTTAAATTTTACATATACTGTAGTTTAGATTTCAAATTAGAAAACCCAACAGTGTAAGCAAAAAAAAAGAAAAGAAAGAAAGAAAAGAATAAATCAAGGGCCCTGTCACTTGACAAAGAATGTCTTATATGTTTTTTGAAGGTGAAACAAGAACTAAAGAAATATGTCCAAGTGCCATTAAACTGGAAGACATTGACTCAACAAATCTCCAACAGAGACTTTCTGCATTCATTCAAACCTGCTTGTGAGATTTTGAAATTTAAAGGTTAGTGTGTTCTAAATTCTTTGGACAATAATGGGAGCCCTAGTGGAGCAGTGGTTAAGAGCTCAGCTGCTAAGAAAAAAGCCAACAGCTTGAATCCACCAGCCACTCCTTGGAAACCCTATGGGGCAGTTCTACTCTGTCCTACAGGGTCACTGTGAGTCAGAATTGACTCTACGGCAATGGGTTTGGTTTGTTTTGGTTCTTCAGGTAATATTTTATGCTTTAGCCAAAACTGTAGTAGAACAATCTCTATAGATTAATAATAACTGTAGTTACTATCTATATGATTTATTTCTTTGATTGTTTTTTATTTCCCATTGTTTAACAATACGTGAATTGGTATGTGCATTTTATTTGCTCCATAAGTGGTGTAAGAATACATAAAGTTTTCCCTGATAAACACATAAAAGTTTCAAAAAAAAATAGTGGGTGCTTTTAGAGAAACGTTGCTTGGAATGTGTAATGTGTGATTGCTCAATATAATTTTCTCCAGACAAACATTACACCCTACTAAGGATGGCCTTGCATACATACTGTGCACATTGAATTTAAATGCTGACCTTATTTGAAGGTTGTTTTGATTTCTGATCTGGACTGTCCAGATGCTATTAAATTTGATTTGTACCCAAATATAATTAGTGTTTCTCCTGAATGTCATGGCTTTTAGCAGTGTATTGCAAAAGCTATATTTATGCTCTTGGTTAGATTGTTAAAAAATTGAAAGCTAAGAACACGCAACACATGTCTAAATTGCAGTCTCTAAATAATTCTGTTGGGAGAACTGAAATTTTGTTTATACCTATTACATATATAAGATATTGGAACATACATTTCTTCTGAATGCAAGTAGGGGAGAAATCACCTGATTAAAGATACAGGTCCTAATTTTGGAGGAGGCATAATAGTGTTAGGTGTACCCCTGACATGGTAGTCAAGAGAAAGTGTATACTTTAGCATCCAGGATTAATGTTAAAGGATAGAATTAGAGGACAAATTCTTTCCTGAAACATGGATACAAAAAGTTAAACGTGTTACCTCTGCTGAGAATGATTTTATAGACGTAATAGTCATAATCACATCTCACTACTGAGCTCAGATTGGTTAAGGCAATCTAATGATGAAAATCAATACGAAATCTCTTTAATCAATGAAAGGTATTGTATTAATAAGAAAGGACAGTTTAATGAATATTTCATCAAATATGTGTATAGAATGAAAATTCAGGACACCTGATCAGTTTTCCAAGGTTAAATAAAAACATCTTCTGGAAATATGTTAAATATATATGTAATTGCCAGCCTCTGATATTTGAAGGACTAAGTTGAAGCAATGGGGAAGTGGTGGTTCAACAGGAGAATTCTTGCCTTCTATGCAGGATACCTGAGTTTGATTCCAGGCCAGCACACCTCCAGCACAGCCACCACCCATCTGTCGGTGGAGGTTTACATGTTGCTATGATGCTTAACAGGTTTCAGTGGGGCTTCCAGACCAGGAAGAAAGGCCAGATGATCTACTTCAAAAAATCAGCCAATGAAAAACCTATGGATCACAATGGTACAGTGGTATTGTAAATGGGATTGCCATGAACAGAGGGCCAACTCAATGATATCTAACAACAATAGCAGGCTGAATCTACGGATCCATCTTGGCTCTAGCTATGAGCTGGAGATTTGGAGGCTTAAATCTTGTTATGAATTTAATTATTTGTCTGTCAAGCACCTTGCTCTGGAGTCTAGAGTTGATATGGATTCTATTGACCAATTTGTTGACAATGGCACCGTAATTTTTCCAGCCACTTAAGCCAGAAATTTTACAGGTTCCTCATATCTCTTCCTTCATCTTCACATCCAGTCAGTAACTGTGTTGCTACCTCATTAATATCTCATTCATTTTACCCCTTTTCCTAATATTCGTAGTCATCATTTGTCACTCAGACTATGGATAAACTTTCCCATCTCTCCCTATCTGGTCTCTTGGACTCAAAACCTGCCACCCTTTAGCTTCTTCATTAAAAGTCCTCTGTTTAACATGACTCCACATGTATCTTCTTGGGAAGAAACATAATGTTACTGTTATAAAACAATTGATGCAGCTCTTCATGTGCTGCTATGGAAGAACTCTAAGATAATTCAGTTAAAGAATCAAGTTGCAAGAGAGCATGGGACATAGAGTTGGCCCACTAAATGTGATGACCAAGAAACATTGACTAAATTAAACATGTGTGGTTACCTGAATGATCCATGATATTTCTCAAATCTTTGCCTTTATTCTAACTCCTCCCTCTGCCTAAATGGTCTTCTCTTAACTTCTCATAATGAACTCCCACTCCTCTTCAAAATTCAACCTAAATATTATCTCTGTTGGGATGCCTTCATGATTCTGTCAAGCACTGTTCAGCAACATGTAAAATTTCCAGTTCTTCACAGAGGCCATCCTAACTACCCTACTGACCTCTAGTTCCTTAACTACTTTCTTGATAGCGCTTATCACCAATATTATACATTTGCTCATTAATTCACACATTGTGTGTCTTCCTCAGGGGATGTAAGCTCCATATGTTCAGGGATTTAGTTTGTTTTATTTACTTATGAATTTCTAGTGCCTACAGAAATGCCTGGCACACTGAGGGTATTTCATCAAATAAATATTGAATAAATCTATGATACCACCAACCTATTGATTATTTATTTACACCACAAGCTTCCTGTTAAATTATGAGTCTCTTTATTCAAATAATATGATCCAATTTGTTAATAAGCTTTTACTGTTATTTTAAATAAATATCATGCTTTATTCATCCTTTCCATAGATATTTACTAGCAACCTGAAATGTGCTGGTCCCTCTGGTAAGTACAGGGATGGAGACATAATGATAAGCCGACTGTAATCAAATGTTGCTAGCTGCTGTCAAGTCAGCCCCCAACTCATGGAAACCCCATGCACAACAGAAAGAAACATTGCCCAGTTCTGTGCCATTCCCACTGTCATTTGCAGATCAGAAATTTGAGATCCATAGAGTTTTCACTGGCTGATTTCTGGAAGTAGATCACCAGGCCTTTTTTTCTAGTGTGTCTTAGTCTGGAAGCTCCACTGAAACCTCTTCAGCATCAGAGCAACATGAAAGCCTCCACTGACAGATGGGTGGTGATTACCCTGGGGGTGCATTGGCTGGAAATCGAACCCAGGTCTCCCTTGTGGAAGGTGAAAATTTTACCACTGAACCACTAATGCTTCCACCTTCAAAATAACTAATAATCATAGCTCATATTTATTGAGGCCTTCCTTTGCTTGACCTGCATCATCACCCTTAAACTTCAGAACTTATGAAGTAGGTACGTAATAAGTAAAGAAATTAAAGTTTGGAAAGCTTAAAAAAAAAATCCCAAATCATGTAAATAATGAGTTTTAAAGCAAAAACTCAACTCTTCATATATTAAAAAGTAAAGGGGCTTTGATCCTAAGCATAATTTTGTGTATCTGAGCAGACGGAGGCTAGGAAAATGACCCTAGAGAAAGTTCTGTGTTTATCATAGGATATCACTACCTACATTTATAATTCTAGTTTTACAGGCTCTAGTCAAAATTCTTCTGTAGCAATCATCAAGAGAGATACATCTCAATTTTTCTCTTTCACTTTCCAGAGTCATTTAATAATTCATCCAATTTTTTCTCAAGGATCCCAGAGGAAAGGATTTCCTTTTCCTAATATTCGTAGTCATCATTTGTCACTTGGACTATGGATAAACTTTCCCACCTCTCCTTATCTGGTCTCTTGGGCTCAAAACATGCCACCCTTTAGTTTCTTCATTAAAAGTATGCATTCATTTTTTCGATTTTTCTCTTTCTTCCTTGTTTGGGTTTTTGCTTTATCCATTATTCCCTAGTCTCACATTTTCACTCTCTTTGTACAACATCCTGAACTGTATTCTTTCCATATGGTTTCCTTTTTCCACAACCACCGTTATTATATGACATGATGTTTGCTAATCTTTCTTCCCTGTTCAATAGTGAACTCATTTAGTGAAGTCTAGATTTACTGAAGTTTAATACAGCTACATTGAAATTCATTGTATTTCTTTTATGCTACTTTTTCATGTTAAAATGATGATAGCCGATATAATCTGCCAAACTGTCTTAAACAGCCCAAATGAAACACCCCAGATAGCTTCCTAGGCAGACAGTAAGTGCACCCAATACAAGAACAATAAATTCTTAGAACTCTCATTTTAATGACCATTTGTATTGTTTGAAGAGGTCCAAACCCAGCAAGATATTTGTTACTTCCATTTCTTCCCAGATTATGTTCAGAAATCTTAGGGACAGCACCGTTTAATTAGCAAGAAAACAGTTGAAGCCATCATCACTGTCCTCTTGGCTTACTTTTTTTTCCCCCCCTAGAGGTACAGGATATGAGGAGAAATAAAGTGTATCAGGTAGGGTTCTTGAGAGCAATAGATAGAAATCTCTTGAGAAGTGAATTTCTAGACAAAACGCGTAGCTCAAAGAGCCTATGGGAAGGCTGGGAGATTAGGTTGAGGAACTGGATGTGACATGCGGTGTTAAGACAGCTGGGATAGAAATCACACCGGCATCACAACAGCAGTTTATCTAGGATATCACTTGTGCTATTGCTGCCACTGGTGATTTTAGCCACCACTAGAACCGTAGCTGATACTACTGGATATTGTTGGATGCCATCTCTTCTGCTTCTGGATGCCACAACTCTGAATGAATTTTAATTATTCTTTTGTTTTTGCATTACTTTGTCGAAGATCCAAGACCAGGTAAGATCCTTGAATAACCAAGTCTAATTCACTTGCATAAGACTCATAGCGACGCAATAGGATAGAGTAGAACTGCCCCATAGGGTTTCCAAGGAGTGGCTGGTGGATTAGAACTGCCGACCTTTTGGTTAGCAGCCAAGCTCTTAACCACTGTGCCACTGTGCCACCAGGACTCCATGATATCACTACAAGCCTTAGATATTTAAGAACCCTATCCCCCAAAAGAAGTCATAAACGTCAATGACATAGAGCTAAGTTAGACTGAACATACGTATTTTCTTTTACACCAGATTCTACCCAGAGTATATATAAGTACATGATCTTCTTAAATAAGTGATACATATGAGGGCTACTGAAAACTATCATTCCCCCATCATACCTCCCAAACTACTCTTCCAGTTTTTTACCAAAAAAAAAAAAGACAAAACAAAACCCACTGCCGTCAAGTCAATTCTGACTCATAGAGACCCTATAGGACAGGGTAGAACTGCCCCATAGACTGTAAATCTTTACGGAAGCATACTGCCACATCTTTCTCTCGAGAGCAGCTGGCGAGTTCGAACTGCTGATCTTTCGGTTAGCAGCTGAGCCCTTTAACCACTGCACCACCAGGGCTCCCTAGTTTTTCCACAGGTGACTAGAATTCCTCTGAATCAAATCATACCTTACCATTTGGGGTTAAGACATGTGATCATGGCTAAAATTGTAAATTTATTTCCTGGGGGTTTGAGAAGAGAAGAGTACTGTACATCGTTCCCACCTGGCCCCTGGGAGGGAAGGAGAAATTGAAGGAACATATCTGGAGCAAGAGATGTAGTGTCAAGAGGGCAAGGCCACTTGGAGAGCCCAGGAGCCAGGAGATAGCACGTGGTGATGGACCACCTGAGGATAGACGTGATTGATGGGTGAGACCAAGAGGAAATGGGCAAGAAATCACCAAAGACAAACCATCACTACAAAAATTATGCCCCAAGCCTTTAATTGCTCTTTGCGTGCTATAGGAAATATCATCAAGAGGTGCCCATTTCATTCCCCTTCTGGAAGTATCTCTAAATCAGCAGTGCAGTGAGTTGCAAAATACATGAATTCTAGAATCTGTTTAGCAAAGTTCAAAGCCAACTGGTGCACGAATTAGCTGTGATGCCTTTGAGTATTTTATTACTTAAACTGTCTAAGCCTTTTGTAGAATGAGGGTAATAGTAGTATCTACCTCATGATTGTATTACGTGAATTAATACATCTAAAGTTCCTGGCACGTAACAAGTATTAACAAACACTAGTGTTACGAATATTGTGGTTAGGTTGAGAGATGTGTCCATTCAGCTGAAGTGGTTAACCCTTTAATAGAGGTTGGTTTTGAATGATGGCGGACAGAACATGACGTTGACATAAAACATCTTCTTAAATAGGATACCGGAAGCAGCCACGTGTAATTAGTGAACCAAAATAATCTTTTGAAATACAGTTGGCGTATTATGTCATGTCTTGAGGTAAGTTTATGGGACTCACAACTAGGGTCAGATAAAAACTGAGGCTTTGAGGATGGAAAAAATTGCCTCTAATAGGCACAGACTTGATTAAAGGAATACTAAGTTAAACATCTTAGTATATGAGAGGCCCTTCCTTAATGGAACAAGGGAATATGAAAGGGTTAGGTGGGGCTCAGGTGCTATATGAGACACAAAGGCTGTGAATTTTACCAGCCCCACTTCTGAGGGTTTATAAAGTCATTGTGAAGACAGTGACTTTTAAACTCAAATAATTTTGGCTTTTACTACCCAACTGAATTCGTTCCTGTAATAGAGAGGAAGCTTCATCATTGACAATGTAGGTTTCCACACAATCCTTCAGATGGGTACTGTGCCCTCAATAGCTTAAATCACCATTCTCATTTCGGCTGTACAGGTGAAGACTTTGTAAGACAAGTTAAAATAGTGTTATGGCCTCTGTGTGGTCATGGAAGGCATATGTCCTTGGTCATCAATCAAACATCCATTAACAAGAAGATGTTACTATTCTGCACTCATAGAATTAGCTTCATTTTGCCCAGTCACAGTGCCCTATTTTGATCTTTTGTAAACCAGGATCTTTCAAGCATGACAATTTTTCTCAAGCAATTTTGGTGAGTAACAAATATTTAGTTGTTGTAGAATAAATCTTAACTCTGAGGTCTTAAAAATCATATTGTAATCTTTTATGCTACTGGATTTCCTTGTTGGAAATATCACGTGGAAGAAAGTTTCTATGGGAATGAAGAAGTAACCTCACGAGATACCCCCACGCCTGAGACAAGGTATGATGGAGTTATTCAGGGGATTATTCTTGTGGTGAATTTCTCCATGTGAGGGTTCTATCACAGCTGCATTCTTTCTAATGAGGGCATTTGGTTGCTATGAACAGTTCATATGTTTGTGTGTGTGCATTAAATATACACGTAAAAGTATTTGAGATTTTAATAATCTTCAATGTACAGTCCAGTGACATTAATTATGTTCATCATGCTGTTCAACCACCATCCTTATTCATTCCTAAATGATACCATCACTCTTAACAGAATCTTTCAGAGTGATAGGAAATATAGAGATACTGTTTAATATATATATATATATATTTTTAATCAGCTATATAGCTAATATTCAGGAGCAGCATAGAATACTAGTAAGGAGCTAAGTCTGTATATCAATCCAAACAAGTCAATCCAATCAATCATACAAATTGATCTGGTACCACATAGAGCAGTACTCAGTTACTTTTTTTTTTTTTCCTAATAGTTTTGGTGCTTTAAAGTTTCAGTTTCTGGGGACAGGAACTATGTACATGTATGGTTTTTATTATATATAATGACAAAAGATTTAGAAGAAGAAATGACAACCTAATTTCAGTAATCACTGTCTTCAGTAAGTTATCTTGGGCTGCTCTAACAAATACCACATGTGGATGGCTTTAACAAAGAGAAATTTATTCTCTCACAGTCCAGTAGGCTACAAGTTCAAATTCAGGGTGTCAGCTCCAGGGGAAAGCTTTCTCTGTTGGCTCTGGGGGAAGGTCCTTGTCAACAATCTTCCCCTGGTTGAGCAGGATCTCAGCACAGGAACCCCGGGTCCAAAGGATGTGCTATACTCCTGGTGCTTTTTTCTTGGTGATATGAGTTTCCCAGCTCTCTTCTTGGTTCCTTTTCCTTTTATCTCTTGTAAGATAAAAAGTGATGCAGCCCACACCTCAGGGAAACTCCCTTTACATTGGATCAGTGAGGTGACCTGAGTAAGGGTGGTACATCCCACTCTAATCCTCTTTAACATAATCTAATCTTGCCTCATCAACCACAGGCAGAGATTAGGATTTACAACACACGGGAAAAATCACATCAATCACAAGATGGAGGACAATCACGCAATACTGGGAATCATGGCCCAACCAAGTTGACACACATTTTTGGGGGACACAATTCAATCCATGACAATGACTTAATAGCAAAGAACATAAATATTATGGCGTAAGATCTATTTAATTCTTTTGATTCTAATCCTGCAATTTAGAAAGCCATTTTTACCCACACATTAAATTTGGAGGTTGTGCTTGTGCTGGGAATTGTCAACATTTGCTTGACCCAAATATTCAGTTTAGATCTTTCACAATGACTTTGTGAGGTATTGTTTTTCTCTTTATATTTTCACTTTTTATCTTCTTATTGTTGTTGCAAAAAGCACTAATTTCTGCGTAGTGTATTTCTTTGGTGCTGATTGGGCCTTCTAAATGAACATTGATTTCTTATTTTTTGTAATAATATACCTTGTTCCCATAGATATCTGATTGCAATGACTGGGTATATACGCAAGTGTTTTTCAAAGCCGGTTTAAAAGATGTAGCTGATGTAATAATTGTTTAACTCTTAATAGAAACCTGTCTCTTTTTTCCTTTTAGAAACAATAATAAATGGTTTACAGTGACTTTAGTAGTGGTTGAACAAATGAAAATAAAACTTTTACCTGTGGAGTTGATTTTTAAGGTTCTTTTTTTCCCCCCCCAAAGCATGGCATAGTCCAAACATCACACATCCTTTACACCCCTTGATCATGTCCTAATACTGCTTAGTATTAACATAGGTAACCCAACTTCACTCTCCACATCTATAAAATAAGAGTGTTGTATGAGTTTACATCCAAGGTATTTTTAAAGTCTATGATCCTGTTTTTACCATAACTGTTGAGTATAATTTCTTTTTGAATACAAAAGTTTTATTGATAAAATAAAGTCAAATGCTTTTGGAAAAAAAGTGGCCTTTTAAGAAAAATGACTAAGAATTCTTATTACTATTGCCAGTTATTATATAATGTATGTGATTTTGTGTGTGTGTGTGTGGGAGAATGATGTGGCGGTCTGCTTCCATAAAGATTTATAGCCTTGGAAATCCTATGGGGCAGTTTTACTTTGTCCTATAGGGTGAATATGAGTCAAAATTGGCTTGACAGCAGTGGATTTGTATTTTTTTTTTGTATATGATTTTTAATCTAAAAAAATTAACAGAATTTCTTGAAATGTTGAAAAATGTCTATATTAGTGATGGTTTATAAAACCTTTAAGGAAAATGCTACAACGTTCAAGACAAATACAATCTGTAACTTTACATAAAGTAAAAGCATAAAAAATAACTGTTCATTATTTCCTGAAGAATCTACTGGGTATTTAAATTCATGACTTGAAAAAACATATGTTTATCTGATTTCATTTTCAAGACATTTTCTTTCCCTTCATGCTTTGATGTTTATGGCTAAAAATAAAACAAGTGAGCATATACATTTTGATGAGTTTGGGTTATAAGGCTTAGCAATTAATTCATCTGACTGGCCTCAAATTTAATTACTAAGGATCAATTTATTTGAATTTAATAAAAATCTCACCAGTAACCACGTAATTTCACAGTAAACATTCTACCTTATCACATATATAATGACCAAGAAGCAAGGAGATACCCCACCCCTTCAAAAAACTCAAGCTTCTTCTTTCCTTCTCCTGAATATCTGATCATGACTTTCCTCTCTTTGTCCTCTTCCCTTCTTCATTATATCTGCTGTAGGTCACTTTTTCTTATCATCTTTATCCAAATTTCCCATTCTTTTTCCTAAACATTTTCATTAAACCTTTCCTTTCTTGAGTCAAACAAACAAGAAAGAATCCCTTTCCAACATATTGATCTCCTAAAATCTTCCTACAGTATGGATCTCCAAGTTAAAGGATAGGAAAAAAAAGTCAACAAAAAAATTCCTTGACATTAAAGAGAAACTACAAGTGTCAAAAATATACCCATTTTTTTCATCACAATGTTTCTAAGGCTCAACAGTCTTGCGGCGTGTATCGGGGCTTCATTTCTCTTTATGGCTGAGTAATATTCCACTGTATGTATATACCGCACCCTTTAGACCACCTGTTAATGGCTGTTTAGACTGTCCCCATCTTTTGATTGTTATGAATAACGCTGCAATGAACACTGGTGTACAAGTATCTGTGTGCATTCCTGCTTTCAATTATTTTGGGTATATACCTGGAAGTGAAATTGCTGGATCATATGAAATATCTAGAATAGTAAGTGTATAGAGACCAAAGTTTATTAGCGATTGCCAGGGGCAGGTGGGAGAGAAGGGGGAAGCGGGGACTCATTACTTAGGGAACACTGAGCTTCCGTTAGGGGTGATGGAGAAATCTGAAAATATATAATGGTGGTGGTTGAGCAGCATGATGAATGTTATTAAAATCACTGAATTGTATAATACATGTAAAAATGTTGACATGATAACTATTTCGTTACATATACATTTGTTGCTGTTGTGTGTTGTTGAGTGGATTCTGACTCAGCGACCACAATGAAAACAACACTCTTTTATTTTTTGCAAATATTCAAATATGTGTTCGCATTTGAACAGATTCTTACGTGCATGCATGTTTGATTTTGAAAGTCCTTCCTAGATGAAGACCATTCCTGCAGTCCATTTAATAGTCAAATTTGTATCTCTCTTCCCTGCATTAATGATAAGAGGAATATATTCATTTTATAGGTGGAAGGGATGGGAATAATGTGACTGAAAGGCTTTTTTGGAATCTAACCTAAAAACAGAAGGAAAAAAAAAAACAAAGAAAAGCGCTTTTTACACCAGTTGATAAAGCGTTAAATTCAGTCGTTCCAGCTCGAGTATTCATCAGCTGCCGTCATAAGGACATAATTTCAACCGTTTGTCTTCTATGTCTTTTCTCTGAGTCTATGAATGAAGGGAATTGAGTCTTCAGAAATCAAAATGAGAAGTGAGGAGAAAACAGAATGTTTTGCTAAATTTCTTTCACTCTTATCATAGAAAGGTTGGGAACCAGTATCAGAGTAAGAATGAGTTTGCTCGTTTCTCACATATAGCTGATTGCTCACGGAGAATTAATCACAACATTCATCTTTCAGCTAGTGTTCAAAAACCAGTTTATGGTAAGTTTAATAAACTCTTGTTTACATGAGCCATGTTCTTATCAAACTGAAAATTACCATGGCTAGGGCTTGAAAATATGTATAAAATTCTAGACTTAAGTAAAAATTTATATAACCCCGTCAACTCTTCTTTGGAGCTATCCCTCCCTACTTTGCTGTTTCTATTTTAAGCAAAAAGTACTGGTGGTTTTATAAAATATTGACTCTATGAAAGGGAATTAATATGGAGGAAAAAATGTAGTTGCAGGGATGAAGAGAAATGAGATTAGTTAGAATTTAAGGATGCTAAGAACCTTAGAAGTGACAAAGTATAATAATCATAATACTATATACTAAAATGGTATTGTTGTAAGTTGCTGTCAAGTCAACTCCAACTCATAGTGACTTTATGTATAACAGAAGGAAATGTCGCCCAATTCTGCATCATCTTCATTGTCATTGGTATG
Organism: Trichechus manatus latirostris; assembly: GCF_000243295.1. Lineage (NCBI taxonomy): Eukaryota > Metazoa > Chordata > Mammalia > Sirenia > Trichechidae > Trichechus > Trichechus manatus. The sequence goes on from NW_004444270.1 coordinate 182,943, forward strand.
TTGGAGTCCATTGTTGGGGCTATTATGTCATTCCATCTCGTTGAACGTTTCCCTCATTATCAGTGACCCTCCACGTTACCAACCGTGATGTCCTTTTGTAGTGATTGGTCTTTCCTGATGACTTATCCAAAGTATGTGAGCCAAAGTCTTGCCATTCTTGCTTCTAAGAAACACTCTGATTGTAAGTCTTCTAAGACTGATTTGTTCATTCTTCTTGCAGTCCAAGGTATATCAATATTCTTTGCCAACCCCACAATTTGAATTAATCCATTATTATGTCTTCCTTTTTCATTGTCTAGCTTTCACATGCATATGAGGCAATTGAAAACAGTCATCATTTATTTGTTACCTAGTTTAATGCAAACACTTTGAATATCTTATCTCTAATCCGTACATAAAGACTGAAAACATTACTATCTTCATTTTAAAGACAAGCAAATGGGATCGGAGAGGGTAATTGACTTGCCCAAGACCACACAGCTAGTAAGTGGTAAAGTTAGGAATCTGGATTCAAAACCCATGCTCCTTTCTTTTACTACACCCTGCTGTTACCAGACAGCAAGCAGCAGAAGTGAGATTTGGGATAAACTGTGGACTGAGAGGAGTGGTAGACTGAGTGCATAGTCCTCACTGGTGAATTTAGATTGAGCATAAATTGGTAAAACTCAGTAGGGTTCTGGGAGCCAGTGTGAAATGGATTTGCATACGACAACTAGTTTTTGATTGGAGCATACCTGGGAAAAATCACGAAGACTTTTCTATAAGCCAACTGTGAACAATTCTCTAGAGCATTTTGCATTACCATACTCAATTTTAGATAAATTGGAATAGATATCAATAATACTTTGCATATAGCTGCTGATCAAGAACCATACTTCTAAGTGGAGAATGGACAGAAAAGTCACTTTATTGGAAGAACACTCGAAGGGCTCAGGATTACACAAAGGGGAGCTGGTCTAGTGGGATACGGAGAAGGAAAAGAGTCAACCAAGTGAGCAGTCTATGCCCATCTTCTCTTTCCTTACCTCTCTTTCTCTTACCATGAACTATAAAATGCTTCAAATCCTATCCTCTAACTTTTAAGGAAGGTACATTTTGCAATAATGCCCCAGAGAGAAGAAAGGATTTCTGGAATGAGATATAAACTAGGTGTTTGGAAGGAGGAAATTTAAAATGCTAGTCCAGAGGGACAGTACAGACTCTGAGAAAGGGAAGAAGGAGTGAGTCTCCCCTTCACAGCACATTTTTCCTAATATGCAATATTGCCTAAGACATAAAGGCTAACTTCTCTGTGCTTAAAGTGGTTGGGCACTACTAAAAAGCAGATGGTTTGGTCAGCAGAGATAATAAAAATGAGGTGTTAATTAAATGGAATTATAAATAAAACAATGTGTGAAAGTAAAAAAAAAAGCACGATTGTGGAGAGAATCTGTAATTTTTTCCCACAATCCAAGGGCCTCTAGAAATACCCGATGTAGAAATGCTTGCGGATGTCCTTTCCTTTTGTTGACTAAAGCAAAGAAGGCTGCAGTGGTACTTTCTGTACACCAGGGGGCGTATTAATAGCTCTTTCTTCCTGTTACTACTCTGAAATTTTGAAAATAATTTTCAGAAACATTTCATTCACCTCCTCTCTCCCTCATCACCTTATTTATTCAAGAACTATTTTTCAAGACTGCCCTTGGCCTTGTTATGTTATTCTGGAACCCAAAGACCTGAAGCTGGCTGGGGGTTTCCATTTTAAGTATCATTTGTAGGTCAACTGAGCACAATTTTAAGATTGAAATAAAACTCTTCAAATTTTCAATTCATTATTTCTATATCTCAACTCTTTGTTCTATGAAGCCTGGCATTTCTTTTGCGGTAGAAACTGCTGCGAATGAGGATGAGTCCGACCTAGTTTTCCATGACTTATCTGCTTTGTGAGGTGGTACTCCACTGCTAGATTGCTAAGGATTCTTTAAACTACTAAGAACAAGCCTCATTAAATCACAAATAGATCAAAATGCTCAAGGACACATAGAAAAGAATCTTAGAATACTATTTAATGTTTTATAAAGAAAAAATTATTTATTAGCAAAAAGCCTTTCTTTTTAGATATTAAAAGAGGACGGCTTTTTGAAACTATTGCAACACGTCCTCTGTTGTACAGAAGATATCACTGCAGCGTCTTTGCTTTAGTCATAAACAACAAAAAAAGGGATGTCTACATGTCAGCTTGGTGAAGGGAAACACAATACACAGTATCGGGGAAGTCAGCACAACTTGACCAAGGCAAAGTCATAGAAGTTTCCTAGACACATCCAAACACCATGAAGGACTGAGTTGCTGGGGCTGAGGGCTGGGGGCTATAGTCTCGGGGGACATCTAGGTCATTTGGCATGACATAGTTTATAAAGAAATTTTTCTACATTCTACTTTGTTGAGTAGCGTCTGGGGTCTTAAAGGCTTGTAAGCGGCCATCTAAGATACATCTATTCGTCCCATCCTGTCCAGAGCAAAGGAGAATAAAGAAAACCAATGACACAAGGAAAATATTAGCCCAAAGGATTAAAGGACCATGTAAACCACAGCCTCCACCAGGCTGAGACCAGAAGAACTACATAGTGCTCGGCTCTCACCACTGACCTCTCTGACAGGGATCACAATACAGAGTCTCAGAGAGAGGAGGAGAAAGATGTAGAACAAAACAGAAATTCACCAAAAAAGACCAGACTTACTGGCCTGAGAGAAACTGGAGGAACCTCTGAGACTATGGCCCCCTGACACTCTGCTAACTCAGAATTGAAACCACTCCTGAAATCCATTTTTCAGACAAAGATTACCTGTTGCAGTCAAGTTGATTCAGACTCATATGACCCTGTAGGACAGAGTAGAACTCCCCCATAGGGTTTCCAAGGAGCAGCTGGTGGATTCAAATTGCCAACTTTTGGTTAGCAGCCAAGCTCGTAACCACAGCGCCACTAGAGCTCCAGATAAAGATTAGACAGGCCTATAAAACAAACAATAACACACACATGTGAGGATTGTGTTTCTTACTTCAGTCAAATATACAAGGCCAAATGGGCAACTCCGGCCCAAAAGCAAGACGAGAAGGCAGGACAGAACAGGAAAACTGGACCAATGGACACAGGGAACCTGGGGAGAAAAGGGGGAGAGCACCTTCACATTGTGAAGATTGCAAGCGATGGCACCAAACAGTATGTGTATAAATTTTTGAGTGAGAAACTAACTGGAGCTGTAAACTTCACCTAATGCACAATAACAGTTAAAAAATTAAGTGATCTACTAATTATAAAACAATAATGACCACCCAATACATTTAAGCAGCAACCCAAAAAAATGGGCTGGGTGGGAATGTCTATAAGCATTTCTTTATTACAATTTTGCCATGCATGACAAATATAAAATTTAATGCAAAAACATATTCTTTTTCTTTCTTGAGGGAACATTTCAGAGTTTTAGTGTGTGGTGCACCAACATTCAGGAGAAAGAGATTTGTAAGTCAGTCGCTTTTTGACACTTGAACCTGAAGGAAACAGAGTTGTGTCTTGATAACAGAGAACATGATGGCCCACGTGCCTTGCAGAGCGCAGCCTTTGTCAGGCAGGTGTCTCGTACGGATGAGAGTTAAGCAAAGTAGTGAACAACAAGTGATGTCGTCTCTGAGATGTCTCATACTCCATCTGCACTCTGGAAAGCTCTGTGCTGGTAATCCCTTCGGCATTCAGGGGTCAAGTGGAATACTTGGATTAAACGCAATGCGAACTATAAAGCAAAGCTTAGTGGCTGTGTTGTGGTTTATTTCTGAAGAGACTGTAGCAATTACAAGTGAAAAAACTCTGAACTGTTCTCACGATAGAAGGTTTTGGAATAAAATACACCAATACACCAATGTTGCTTAGCAACATGATTTCCATAAAAAAAGGCCAGTTGTGGAATCTTTCAGAAAATCATCACTGAGTGTACCGTCTCCCCATGACTGTAGTGAAGGGGCGAGAGGATTGCCAGAAAGGCAGAAACAGTTTTTGACACACCACTGATACTGAACTAGTAATACCTACATGTGAGTTCCAATATTTATTCACTCATCCAATTATTTACATTTTTTGAACACCTCTTGAACACCAAGCATGCACCCCAAATGGGATGTTGTCCATCACTCCATGTGAACATCATTCACTGTTTCTTAGTTAAAGAAGTAGCAGGTTACAAGCAAAAAGATCATCATATCACAGTACTCACATTGGTTAATGACCATAGATTTAAAACTAGTATAATATAGAAATGAATAGTCGTCTTTATTAATACATTGCTTTTCCAGGTAGTCTTCTGTAATTATATAAAGTACAACTCGATAAACTTTAATGAGTACCTAGTATGCATAATTAAAAACAACAGCAACACCACTGGACTGGATGCTGTATTAGATTTAAAAAGAAAAAGATCCCCGAGGGACTGAGTTGCTGAACGGAGGGCTCTGGGGACCATGGTCTCGGGGAACATCTAGCTCAATTGGCATGACACTACTTATAAAGATAATGCTCTACATTCTACCTTGGTGAGTAGTGTCTGGGGTCTTAAAAGCCTGTGAGCAGCCATCTAAGATACTCCACTGGTCTCATCCCTTCAGGAGCAAGGGAGAATGAAGAGAACAGGATACAACGAAAAGATTAGTCCAAAGGACTAATTGTCCACAGCTACCAAGACCTTCACCGGACTGAGTCCAGTACAGCTAGATGGTGCCCGGCTACCACCACTGACTGCTCTGACCAGGATCACAACAGAGGGCTCTGGACAGAGCTGGAGAAGGATGTAGAGCATAATTCTAACTCACAAAAAAAAAAAAAAAAAAAAAAAAGACCAGATTTACTGGCCTAAAGGAGACTAGAGAAACCCCGAAGAGTATGGCCCCCAGACACCCTTTTAGCTCAGTGGTAAAGTTACCTTCGAGGTTCACTGATCAGCCTGCGAGTGGACAGCCCAGTAAAACCATGAGAGTAACGAGGTACAGGAGTCCAGTGACAAGGCCCAGAAGGCAGAAGGGGAGTAGGAAGCTGATGATAGGGAACACAAAGTAGAGTAAGGATATTGTTGATGTGTTGTGAGATTGTTAACCATTGTCATAGGGCAACATTTGTAGTAACTGTTAAATGGGAGACTATTTTGTCCTGTAAGCCTTCATCTTAAGTGAGAATAACAGCACAATTAGAAGAGCGTAGTCAATGTCACTTAAATGTGTATGTAAAAAAAAATTTTTTTGAAATGGCGTATCTTCGGCTATGTGTATTTTCACAAAAAAAAAAAAAAGTTGAGAATTTAGAGGGTTAAAATGTTGTGGGGTTGTTAACCAATGTCATAAAACGGCATGTGTGTTACTGTTACATGAGAAGCTATCTGTTCTGTAAGCCTTCACCTGAAGTACAATAAAATATTAAAAAAAAAAAGAAAAAGAAAACTTGGCACAAGGCAGACTTCCTGACTTAATGAAGTTTATATTTAAATGGTAGGGAATCAGCATACACAAGTGTCCAGGATAAAAGAAGGAAAAATGGTTCTCACAGATAAGTAGCAGTCTCACAGAGCAGAGGACTGTATTGGAGGGGTTGGAAGGAAGAATAAGATTTTGATATAAACTAGCATTTCAACACATAAAACAGAGAGTAAAGTCATGAACAAGAGCAAAGGTATATAAAAGCACAGGTTACGGGAAAAATGATGAACAATTTGGAGTGCAATAAGATATGAATCTGGACAAGCAGCCTGGAGCCAAATCATAGATTATCATGTGAAAACACTGAGCTGAAAAGTATGGGCTTTGGGTTCAAACAGATACACATTTGAATCCTGCCTCAAAAAATTATTAGCCACTTGGCCTTGGACAATTCACTTGTTTTTTCTGCTTTCTGGTGACTACTACAAAGAGTTGTGAGAATAAACTAAGATATTTTATGCAAAGTACAGACCACATAATCATTAAATAGCAACAAGAGCCGGGCAGTTTACATAAATGAGTAAGAAAAGAGCGACACATGAGAGCTGTGTGTGTCACATTTCAAAAAGAAGTCTTAGGTTGTATTTGGGTTTTGTCTGTTTTACACAGACATGCCCGGTTTGTGTATTTAATATGTAGAAATACTCTTCTTTCATAAAGAAATATGCACTTTCATATATTTTTTTTAAAAAAACATAGCCCTCTCAGTATTTATTTATTTTTTTTACTTCTGATAGAGACTTGGGCTCAAGAAATATTTCATTGTTTTTAAATTTCTACTTTAGGATGGAAAACAGTGCGAGCCCCTCGGGAAACCCTAATCACATCAGTGCTCAGCATAAAGGAGAGTGGTGGGCTGCAGCAAACCCGAGGCCATATCTGAGGGCTTAAACGAATGGCTCGAGAGATTGAACACATTGTCATGCAGAAGGAGCAAGACATCTTTTGATCCTTCCATTTTAAAATGTTGAAAACCTGTTGAAATTTAAAAAAAAAAACACAAGGAGAATGCATTTTGTCAGTTGAACAAATCACAAAATAGTCATTAGCACACAGAGGGGCTCCATAAATAAATACTTTGAATGAGTGAATGATGACTGTAGACCCAATCTGGTCCACAGTTTACTTTTTTTTACTTTACTTCTGAAGTAAAGGATGCATCATCTATCTCAAAAGATAGTACGTTATCAATAAGAAACCCTGCTGGCGCAAAGGTTAAGCCCTAGACTGCTAACCAAAAGGTTGGAGGTTCGAACTCACCCAATGGCTCCAAAGGAGAAAAGACCTGGTGATTTGTTCCCATAAAGATTACAGCCTAAGAAAACCCTAGGGGTCAGTTCTACTCTGTCACGTAGAGTTGCTATGAGTCAGCACAAAAAGAGGAAGACCTTCAATGAGATGAATTGACGCTGTGGCTGCAACAAGGAGCTCAAGCATAACACAGATCCTGAGGATGGCGCAGGACTGGGCAGTGTTTCGTTCTGTTCTTCATAGGGTCGCTGTGAGTCTGAACCGACTCAATGGCACCTAGCAACAACAATAATATGAGTCAGAACCAACTTGACAGCACACAACAACAGCATTGTTATTATGGGATTCCCTGGGTGGTGCAAATGGTTAACACTCAGTTGCTAACCAAAAGCTTGGAGGTTCAAGTCTACCCAGAGGTACCTCAAAAGAAAACCCAGAGGAGTCTCAAAAGGAAGACCAGACAATCTACTTCCAAAAAATCACCCATTGAAAAGCCTATGGAAGACAGGTCTACTCTGCTACACATGGGGTCGCCACGACTCCGAGTCACTAGATGGCAACTGGTATCATTAGCATTGGCAAACCACAGAACGTGTGTAAGGGGAGGAATGAAGTGCTCTGAGTTGTTTTAAGATGTAACCCTGGTTATCATCCAATGTGGGTACTGGACTGAAGTGGAAAGAAACTACACATAGGGAGATTATTGCAGTGCTGCCTAGCAAGAAGTCATAGGTGACTGCATAAGGCAGTGGAATAAAAATGTAAAGAAATATAGATACATGTAACATTTTAAAGGTAGTATGGATTAGTCTGATTGGTTGCAAAACTTAAGAGACTGAGCAAAACATGTCAATACCTGCTTTTGAGTCATGGCTTCTGAAATAATGGTTTATATTAATAGCAATGAGTGGACACATTAATGAGTGCAAATTGGCACATGTGACATTTGAAATATTGATGGCTAATCTATATGGCAAAGGAGCCCTGCAGGTGCAAGCTTAAGCTCTTGGCTGCTAACAGGAAGGTTAGTGGTTTGAACCCATCTAACGGGTCTCTGGGAGAAAGACCTGGCGATCTGCTCCCATACTGATTACAGCCAACAAATCTCTAAGGGGCAGTTCTACTCTGTCACATGGGGTTGCTATGAGTCAAAATCGACTCCAAGGCATTCAACAAAAACAACAATTCATATGGCAGGAGACGCCTTGGAATTAGCTGACATTTATAAAATAGTTAAGAATTCAAAGGCAAATTTTGAAGTTATTTCTGCACAGTTGATAGTGAGAAACAGTAAAGTATCTGTTACAAGTTGATAGGTTTTATAGAGATTGTTCCTGCATCTGTTAACATCAACAGCTTTCCCTCCCTAATATATTCTTGAACGAGAGGTAATCTGACTAGATTTATAGCTATAGGCAATTATTCAGACATGGTAAGGTAAAAAAAAATAGCACATTCTCTCTTCTTAGGGGATGCCAGGAAGGTCCAGTAGCATGGAAAGTGACCTCCCGATTTATTAGATTAAAACTAGAGTGGTGGTATTTTAAGAAAAAATCAGTTCCAAAATAGTATACATGAAAAATACAACTTGAATTTCTTCAAAAATACCTGATTCTACACAGACTTGTACTGTTTACTGTAATTTTGTTTCTGAATATAATGGATTCCTCCAGCTTATTTATACTGAAGTTGTTGTTTATGTAAAACCAACTCTAAATGAGGGCTTAGATTAGCAAAATAATGCAAAATAATGGCAATAATAATATTTTCCTTCCCATTATCATTATTTTGGGTGATTTAATCACTGCGATTTGGGCTTTCTTGACTGACTGATTCACTCATTCATTCATTCATTCACACTCACTGGTCGTTCGAGTTTTATTAAGCATAAGGAACCATTGTGAGGAACAATGAAATCATGTATAACATGATTTTAGCTTTAAAGAGACTGACAACCTTGGGTATATATTGCTGTCGTTGTTAAGGGTCCTAAAGTCAGTTCTGACTCATAGACCCTATGTTCAACCTCACAAAATTCTGCCCAGTCCTGTACCATCCTCACGATCATTGCTATGTTTGAGCCCATTGTTGAAGCCACTGTGTTAATCCATCTCATTGAGGGTCTTCCTCTTTTTCACTGGCCCTCTATTTTACCAAGCATGATGTCCTTCTCCAGGGACTGGTCCCTCCTGAGAACATGTCCAAAGTATCTGAGAAGTCTCACCATCCTTGCTTCTAAGGCACATCCTGGCTGTACTTTTTCCAAGACAGATTTGTTCTTTTTCTGGCAGTCCACGGTACATTCAATGTTCTTCACCAACACCATAATTCAGAGGCATCAATTCTTCTTCTGCCTTACTTATTCATTGTCCAGCTTTTGCATGCATATGAGGCAATTGAAAATACTATGCTTTGAGTCAGGCACACCTTAGTCCTCAAGGTGACATGTTTGCTTTTCAACACTTTAAAGAGGTCTTTTGTAACAGATTTGCCCAATGCAATACGTCGTTTTGTTTCTTGACTGTCGCTTCCATGGGTATTGATTGTGAGTCCAAGTAAAAAGAAATTCTTGACAACTTCAATATTTTCTCCATTTATCATGATGTTGCTTATTGGTCCAGTTGTGAGGATTTTTGGTTGCTGTGTGATCCATACCGAAAGATGTAGTCTTTGATCTTTACAGTAAGTGCTTCAAATCTTCTTTGTTTTCAGCAAGCAAGGTTAGGTCATCTGTATATCACAGGATGTTAATAAGTCTTCCTCCAATCCTGATGCCCCTTTCTTCTTCATGTAGTCCAGCTTCTTCGATTATTTGTTCAGCATACAGATTGAATACATATGGGGAAAGGATGCAACCCTGACACACTTTTACAGATTTTAAGCCACACAGTACCCCCTTGTTATGTTTGAATAACTACCTGTTGGTCTATGTACAGGTTCCACATGAGCAAAATTGAATGTTCTAGAATTCCCATTCTTTGCAATGTTATCCATAATTTGTTATGATCCACACAGTTGAATACCTTGCATAGGCAATAAAACACAAGTAAACATCTTTCTGGTATTCTCTGCTTTCAGCCAAGATCCGTCTGACATCAGCAATGATATCCCTTGTTTCACGTCCTCTTCTGAATCCAGTCTGAATATCTGGCAGTTCCCTGCTGATGAAGTGCTGCACTGGTTTTTGAATTGTCTTTGTCAAAATTTTACTTACATGTGATATTAATGATACTGTTTGATAATTTCTGTGTTCCATTGGATCACCTTTATTTGAAATGAGCATGTATAAGGATCTCTTCAAGTCAGTTGGCCAGGTAGCTATCTTTCATATTTCTTAGTATAGACAAATGAGCACTTCTAACATTGCATCCTTTTGTTGAAACATCCCAACTGGTATTCCGCCAATTCCCAAAGCCTTGTTTTTCGCCCATGCCTTCAGTGAAGTTTGAACTTCCTCCTTCTATACCATTGGTTCTTGATCATATGCTATTGCCGGAAAGGGTGGAACCAATTCTTTTTAATTCAGTGACTTTGTGTATTCTTTCCATCTTCTTTTGATACTTCCTGCATCGTTCAATATTTTGCCCATAGAATCCTTCAAAATTGCAACTCCAGACTTGAGTTTTTTCTTCAGTTCTTTCATCTTGAGAAATGCAGAGCATGTTCTTCCCTTTTGGTTTCCTAACTCCAGGTCTTTGCACATTTCATTATAATACTTTATTCTGTCTTCTCCAGATGCCCTTGAAATCTTCTGTTTAGCTCTTTTACTTCATCATTTCTTCTGTTCGCTTTAGCAACTCTACATTTAAGAGCAAGTTTCACAGTCTATTCTGGCAACCATTTTGTCCTTACCTTTTCTTCCTGTCTTTTTAATGACCTTTTGCTTTCTTCGTGTATGATGTCCTTGATGTTATCCTACAACTTGCCTGGTCTTTGGTCATTAGTGTTCAAAGCATCAAATCTATTCTCGACATGGCCTCTAAATTCAGGTGAAGTGTGCTCAAGGTCATACATTTCTTCCATAGCCTTGTTTTAATTTTCTTCAGCTTCAACTTGAACTTGCACATGAGCAATTGATGGTCTGTTCTGCAGATGGCCCCGGCCTTGTTCTGACTGATGATATTGAGCTTATCCATCATCTCTTTAAACAGATGTAGTCATTTCCATTTCTGTGTATTCCATCCAGCAAAGGTCCACATTTTTAGTCATCATTTATGTTGTTGAGAAAGATATTTCCAATGAATAAGTCATTGATCTTGCAAAATTCTATCTTGTGATCTCTGGTGTCATTTCTATCACCAAAGCTATATTTTCCAACTTCTGATTCCTCTTGCTTGTTTCCAACTTTTGAATTCCAATCACCAGTAATTATTAATACATCTTGATTGCATATTTGATCAATTTCAGACTGCAGATGTTGGTAAAAATCTTCAGTTTCTTCATCTTTGCCATTAGTGGTTGGTGTGTAAATTTAAATTATAGTTACATTAACTGGTCTTCCTTGTAAACACATGGATATTTTCCTATCACTGACAGTTCTGTACTTCATGATAGATCTTGAAATTTTCTTTTTAACAATGAGTGCAATGACATTCCTCTTCAATTTGTCATTCCAGCACAATAGACCATATGATTGCCAGATTCAAAATGGCCAACACCAGTCCACTGCAGTTCACTAAAACCTAGATATCGATCTTCATGTGTTCCATTTCATTTTGACGACTTCCAATTTTCCTAGTCTCGTACTTCGTACATTCCACATTTTAATTACTAATGGATATTTCCAGCAGTTTTTCTTATATTAAGTCATGCCACATCAGCAAATGAAGGTCCTCAAAGCTTGACTCGATTCATGTCATTAAGGTCTACTCCACTTTGAGGAGGCAGCTTTTCTGAAGTCCTATTTTAAGTGCCTTCCAACCTGAGGGTCTCATCTTCCAGCACTATATCAGACAATGTTCCACTGCTATCCATAAGGTTTTTGCTGGTCAATCTTTTTTGGAAGTAGATCACTAGGTCCTTCTTCCTAGACTGTTTTAGGATGGAAGCGCCAGTAAAACTTGTCCACCATGGATGATTTGTCCGTCAATTTGTCATACTGTGGTGGCTTGCATGTTGTTGTATGCTGGAAACTATGGCGCTAGTATTTCAAATACCAGAGCAGTGGTACCAGCAAGGTATTCAGCTAAAACGTTGTTGCTCATCAGAATGTACTTGAGTGTAAATATGAGGATGATACCCTCCTTGTTTATCCCAGGAAGAATGAGAGCGACTGACTTCCTAAGTGAGTAGATGAGGACAAGTAATTTTCATTTACTGTTAATATGGCATGTTATACATTCTCAAGCTTGTATAACCTGGTGATTTAGAAAGAGTTTCTTCATACTCTACTACATAGTCATAGATCTCACTGTTTCATGAGTAAAATTGTTATATTAGCTTAAATAAAAAGATGTTTGAAAAAAACTAAAACGTTTACATGTTAAGTATCAACTTATTAGAAAAAAGTATATTCAAGTTTTCTCTAGGACTTTGCTAAAAAAGATGACATGATGGTAGCTGTGATAAGAAAAACAGAGTAAAATAAGAGGTCAAACTACAATGGTTATACATACTGTATGTACAATTAGGTGGGTGCTAAAGGTAGCAAAACACCAGATATGCACAGAAGCAGCTTAATCACTGATAAATAATTATCAATTAATCCTGGAGAAAATGAGATGGAGGTTACTGAAATGACAGCACAAGGACAAGGTCTAAACACATTTAGAAATTCTCCTTTGTTTCCAATTTCAGCAATTCGCTTAGTAGAAGCCAGAGAAGCCATAACCTCCATAGCAAGATGGGCTGCAGTGGCCATATCCATAGTCTCCATAGCCAGAGCCAGATCTGTAGCCTCCGTAGCCACAGCCATAGCTCCTTCTGCAGAAGCTACCACGGTCAATACCACAGCCATATCCCAGGCCACCAAAGCCTCTATAGCCGTAGGCCAGGCCTCTATAGTAAGTTAACATAGTAGCTCATGGTCTCGGGGGTAATGAGTTTAGTTTGCTATTCAAGGTAAGATCCTGAGTGTGAATGTTGCAATCTGTACAGTGATGCTTACACACCCTGGTAGGAGAATGCGATAAAACACATGCCCCTTGTTTGGTGTCACTCCATGAACTATACTTACCCCAAGCAACTTGTTAAGTTTTGCGCTCTGACAACACTCATTAAGAAAGTCTGAGTTAGCTTGGCTGCTTAGTTAGGTTGACTTCACATTTACCACTTTACTCTTATTAGAAGAAATTACTGTTTGTTCAAAGTCTAGGCATACCAAACCCTAAATAGAATTCTCCATTACCAGAGATTTAGCATCAATCATATTAGATATTGTTTTATTTCTAATTAAATGTCTTCTTATCACAGGCATTCCTTCGGTTGTTAACCTTATCTCCATAAAAATCCAAAAAATGATCAAAGTCAAGACTTTCAACTTTATCAATTTCTTCATATTTGTAGGATGAGAAGCAAAGGGAGTACCCATCTTCAGAAGATAAGAGATCACTTTATGTCACAAAAGATTTGGTTCACCTGCTTTGTTTACCAGACAACAACAACAACAAAATGTCACCTACATTTTGCAGAGTTTAGAACTTCGACCATTCTCAATTGATGGAATTTTTTTTTTTTTTTGCTTAACAACCTGCATGTGAAGTCTTTGTTTTGGTTTAACAACATAGGATAATTAGCATCAGAAGTGGAGGGATGATCACGATGATCAAAAGCCCACCTCATAAGCAGACGTGTTAGATGTTCAAGAGGTCTCTTTTTTTAACCCTGGTTCTTTTCTCCAGAATAGTTTCTAGCCTTAGTGCTACCACACATGCAGATGATAACTTTCTCCATACACCATCTTTTGTCTCTTTTTCTAGTCCTCGTTGCTAATCTCCATATTGTACTTCTTTTTTCAAATCTCACTTCAAATATCACCCAAGTTCCATTCCTTCACTATTTATTATTGTATCCAGGTGAAAGTGTGAAGTACACAAAATGGTTTTGGTTCCAACTTCTTTACTCAAATCGACACCACACTTCTTCCATCTAGACTCAACAGCAACTAATACAACAACAACACAATCATGACCAGATGATTTCCTTTACAACATTCAAGGAGAAAATACATAAAGAGAGAGTCACCGTAGTTTAGAAGACTACCTGGGACTCAGGACAGCAGTGTTCTGATCCTCGTCTTGCCATTAACTGTCAGGGTAAATCACAAAATCTGAGTTCACCTGCCTACAAAATTGAGGGCAAAGTTGTAGTTTTAAAGTACTTGGAAGCTCTCTAATTCTATGATTTTATTTTTGCCCCTGTTTGATTGCATTTATACAGCTTAAAGCAGACATCTCTAGGCTCATATCATAGCCTGAATACATCATTCAGTTGTAGGAAAGCAATTAATAATTTATAGGTTTTTTTCCTGATTGTATTCCTTATTTTGCATAGTGCAAAAGGGATGCTGTTTTACTGAAATTTGTATATATATAATTAAATCGTGCTTCAGTCTGCAGACGTTACACAGTATTTTGCTTCCAGTGATATTTCTGATTGTTTATTGTCCTTACTGGATGCAAATCCTTCAGTATGGTGATGACAATGATGATGAAGAATTCTCGGTGCTGCCGGAGGACAAATGAGATAGGTTCAATGACCAAAGTCCATGCTTTCTTATCCAATTTATCAATGACTTTTAGGTCAGCTTTGTTTTACGTAAATAACAAACTTAATGACAACAGAAGATTATGAATAAAGGAAGTCATATATAATTCAGAGAACCTGACTGGCACAACGGTTAAAATGCTAGACTGCTAACCAAAAGGTCAGTGGTTTGAAACCACCAGCAGCTCCATGGGAGAAAGATGTACCAGTCTGCTTCTATAAAGATTTACAGCCTTGGAAACCCTATGTGGCAGTTTTACTCTGTTCTACAGGGTCACCATGAGTTGGAATCAACTCTATGGCAGTTGTTTTCACTTTTGGTTTGTATATGTGTATATATATACATACACATATACATATATATTTACATGCATATATAATTACCCATGTATTGTATTTCTAATTGGCAGTTGGTAAAAATTACATATAAAGGTTCGCACATAACTAAGTTAAATGAGTCAAGCAAAAGCCATATTTTCTATTTCAAATTAAGTCATTTATTGGGAATTAAACAGAAACCCTCACCTCAGCTGTGAATGCCCAAGTAGAGGATGGCAGGAGACCTGATACAGACAAGCTTAAAAAAAAAATTAGAAAAAAAAAACATTGCCGTCGAGTGGATTCTGACCCATAGCAACCCTATGGGACAGAGTAGAACTACCCCATAGAGTTTCCAAGGAGTGGCTGGTGGATTTGAACTGCTGACCTTTGTTAGCAGCCAAACTCTTAACCACTAAGCCACCAGGGTTTCCCAGACAAGCTTATTCATGACAAATTCTCTGGTATTTTTAAATGTTAAATAGATTCAGGGTGATTTTGGTCCATTGACTGAAAATGTTTTGGGAAGTCCATTCACGGTACCAGATGTTGAGTTAATGGAGCCGTAGTTCAGTAGAAGGTAGAGAATCCATATCTTCGATAGTAAGATGGGCGGAAGCAGCCAAATCCATAGCCTCCATAGCCGAAGCTATGGCCCAGTCTGCGGAAGCTCCCACAGCCACAGCCATAACCACTGCCCAGGCCACCAAAGCCTCCATAGCCATAGCCCAGGCCTCTGTAGTAGCTCCTGTAGTAGCTCATGGTGTCAGGAGAGGTGAGTTTGGTTTGCTGTTCAAGGCAAACTCCTGGGTATGAATGTCTGCATGTGTACAGATGCTTATATACTCTCAGCAGAACGTATGAGAAAATACCTGGCCTTCTTTTGTATCATTAATTTTTATTCATTTAATTGAGGAATCTCATTAATTTGTTTTCCTCTGACACAAGAAGAGACACACACTCATTAAATTTTTGGAGCTTGCTGACGTAGTTAGAATGTCATTGAACTTAACTGCATTCATTTATCTTAAAGAGGAAAAATGCTATCTCTTAAAAGTCATGAAATTAAAAAAAAAATTCCTGAATAGAATTCTTCTTTACCAAGCATATTGCATCATTCACATTTCATGGTGTTTTGCTTTTTTAATGAAATATTTTCTCATTTCTCATTTTCTCAACACTGTTTGGATTGGTATAACTTACCTCCATATAGATTCAAATACACTGATTAAGTTTAAAACTCTTAGGTTTAGCAAATTCTTCTAAAGGCAAACTTACTTCTCAAATTGGAAATTAAAGACATTTCTCCCTTCAAAAGAAAAGGAAACATTTCAAATAAGTAAATTTTCTAGTCACCTATTCTTAACACAAAGAAATAGATTAAACACACACATATTAGCACAATAGAAAACTAGTTTTTACTATACTTATTAGCTTGTAAAACAGCCATTTGGTTAAAGAACAGAGAGAAATTTATTTTTAAAAAACTGAGGAGGAGCCGTGATCAACATGGTGGAGTAGTTAGATGCTTCCTATATCCCTCTTACAACAAAGTCCTGGAAAAACAAATGATTTGATTCTATGTGAACATTTGGCAGCCCTGAACAAAGGTTAAGAAATACATCTGAGTCATACGGGAGAGGAAAACTGTTTGGAAAAGGTGAGGAAGGCTAGAGCCGTGGCAGTGAAACTGCAGAGCCACAGCCATGCCAGTCCACGGTGAAGCAGGCATACAGCTGTGCTGTGCACATGCTCAGGAAGCAGTTTCCACATCAAGAGAGACCTGGCAGCAGAGATTCTGCTTGGACACTCCGAACCAGTGAAGAGCAGCTCCCAAGAGGCTGGGATAAGTACGTGCGTGCACCCTTTTGGGGTGATCAAAAAAAAAAAGCTCATTTGGGAAAAACCTCTCTCCCTTTTACCTCCTCGCTCCACGCTCTGCACTGGGAGTACACTGGGCCAGAAGTAGATCCCAAAAGGCACCCTGACCCATTCTCCTGGCCTTGGAGAAGGAACAAATAAGCTGCTGGCTCCCCTAGGCCAGGAACACAGGGTCAGCACAGGTGCTTTGCTGGCCACAGAAATCAGGGGTCCGCAGACTCTGAGTGCCTTACACCCTGTATAGACTTGTGGGGACCCATCTCAACAGTGTTAGCCCTCACTGCCACAGTACAACAGGGCAAACATCTGAAGTTTACCTTCAACTTCTTCAGCTGTGAATGGGCAGATTTGTGACCCTCGACACAGCCCTGCCCCTCAAGTAGGCACATTTATAGATCTGCAGCAGGGTCTTGAGGACTGGTGGCTTCTCTGAAGAATTCTACCAAACTTTCACAGAAGAGATAACACCGCTTCTACTAAATGTACTTCAGAGCATAGAAAAGGATGGGATACTCCAAACTCATTCTATGAAGCCAGCATAACCCTGATACCAAAACCAGGTAAAGACACCACAAAAATAGAAAATTACAGACCGATATCCCTCAAGAACATTGACGCAAAAATCCTCAACAAAATTCTAGCCAATAGAATTCAGCAACATATCAAGAAAATAATTCACCATGACCCAGTGGGATTTATACCAGGTATGCAGGGATGGTTCAACATTAGAAAAACAATCAAAGTAATCCATCACATAAATAAAACAAAAGACAAGAACCACATAATCTTATCAATCGATGTAAAAAAGGCATTCTGACAAAGTCCAACACCCATTCATGAGAAAAACTCTCAACAAAATAGGAATAGAAGGGAAATTCCTCAGTATAATTAAGGGCATTTATACAAAACAAATAGACAACATCATCCTGAATGGAGAGACTTTGAAAGCATTCCCCTTGAGAACAGGAACCAGACAAGGATGCCCTTTATCACCACTATTATTCAACATTGTGCTGGAGGGCCTAGCCAGAGCAGTTAGGCTAGAAAAAGAAATAAAGCGCATC
>NW_004444270.1:200754-214275 GCF_000243295.1 Trichechus manatus latirostris
GGTCTGGGCACCATGCTTTCAGGGGACATCTATGTCAATTGGCATAACAAAGCTTATTAAGAAAATGTTCTGCATCCTACTTTGGTGAGTGGCTTCTGGGGTCTTAAAAGCTTGCAAGCAGCCATCTAACATGCATCAATTGGTCCCAACCACTTGGAGTAAAGAAGAACGAAGAGCACCAAAGACACAAGGAAAGTATTGGCCCAAGAGACAGAAAGGGCCACATAAACTAGAGCTTCATCAGCCTGAGACCAGAAGAACTAGATGGTGCCCGGCTACCACCAATAAAAGACCTGACAGGGAACACAACAGAGGGTCCCTGATGGAGCAGTAGAACGATGGGATGCAGAACTCAAATTCTAGTAAGAAGACCAGACTTAATGGTCTGACTAAGACTGGAGGCACCCTGGAAAGCATGGCCCCAGGTCTCTCCATCACCCCAGAACTAAAACAATTTCGGAGGCCAAATCTTCAGACAGGGATTGGACTGGACTGTGGGACATAAATTGATACTTGTGAAGAATGTGCATTTTAGACAAGTAGATACAAGAGACCAAACGGGAGGCTTCTGTCCATAGGTGAGATGGGAAGGCAGAGAGTTAGGAGCTGGTTGAAAGTTCATGGAGAATCGGGGCGGAGGGGAGGAGTGTGCTGTCGCAGAATGGGGTGAGCGGTTGGGGTATCATAACAATGTATGTAAAAAAGAAAAAATTCTGTATGGGAGACTAACTTGAAATGTAAACTTCATTTAATTACAAAAAAAAAAAAAAAAAAAAAGGAAAAAAACTGAAGAACTATCCAAGAAATCAAAGTCAAATTTTATAAGCCTTAACAGCTATTTCAGAATTATCTTTTTATGCCATTACCTACTTTTCCAGAATGGTCTCTACCCAAAGTATTGTCTAAAATGCAGACGATTCTGGCTGCATGCTTTGCAGGCACCATTTTTCTTTCTCTCTTTACCCTTTTTCATAACCACATATCAGCTCTGTATCAAACTCTCTTTATATTGACTACTGCATTCATTCTCTGGAATATGAACTTGCAGTTACATCTTTTTTCTTATCCGTTTTCCCAATTAGTGTAGCATCCCTCTACCCAGGACCCTAGTTTTATTGTAATATTTTAGTTCTCATATTTTCTAGTTCAATGCTGTGTACTCTTCTCCTTTATTTTTTCCCAGGCAATCACCAAAAATTTTTTCATAAGATATTAATCTTAAGATCTGAATTTTTTTCATTTCATTAAGATGTTAACATTTTTAAACAATGTTTCCATACTCTTAAAGTCATATGGTATTTGTTACAGAGTCTATTAAAATCCTGATACCTTCAACATTTTGAAAAATGAATGCACAATGGTGAAACATCTAGAACAGGGAACAAGGATGGGCAGATGATGGCTTTTATTTGGAAGTAAATGACACTTGTACTGTAAGTGAAAGTGGGGTTTTAGACATACCCAATATGGATCGCGTGGCTTTGAAGGACTCTGGGATGAGCAAGAGTGACTGAAGGACAGCAACCCTTCTGTGGTTAGACAGGGGCATTAACCAGACTCCCCTCTCTTCCTCCTTCCCTTCCAGACCAACGGCTACTGATTAATGGCCTTCAAGGGTAAATCTCTGCAGTCAAAGTAAACTCCTCAGGCCATCCCCCTCACCCCTTTAGGTTTCAGACTTGACTTTCCTCTCCCTTCCCAGGAGCCCTGGTGGTGCAGTTAAAGTTAAAGCACTCAGCTGTTAACTGAAAGGTGGATGTGGTTCGAACTCACCAGGTACTCTGTGGATGAAAGATGTGGCAGTATGCTTCCTTAAAGATTACAGCCTCAAGAACCCTATGGAGCAGTTCTACTCTGTCCTATAGAGTCACTATGAGTAGGAATTGACTCCAGGGCAAAGGGTTTGGTTGTTTTTTTCTCCCTTATCCCTGAGGCTCTGGTATCACATTCCTTTCCCCCTCTGTAATTCACCCACTCTTTGAGTATATTAGTGTTAGAACAAAGCACCCCTCCCCACGCTCACTAATATCATACCTTTTTATACCCATAAGGCATGTCCACAGACTATGGGACAATTAGCCCAATTAAGTGTAAAATAACGGAGCTGCCCAGCTTTTCTTTCACCTGTTCTGTCCATTGTGACTCTACAACACTCAGATTGGATTGACTGAAAAGACTGGTCCTGGTGGCTGGCTGAGCAATTTTCTCTTTATAATAAATTTTCTCTTTATCTATAGATAAAGGTGAAATCTAAAGAAAGCTAATATTGAACTTAAGGGGATCAGTTCTTTGTATCTGAAAAATATTATAGAAATGGCGATTCTGTATAAGAAGGAGAATCTTCCTTCAACCTCCATAAATTCAGCAATGTTCATGGACGTCTGACAGAACCTTCAAGATACTCTAGTTGCACTAAATAGACAATAGATAAGTGGTAACTTTGGTGAAGGCTAAGACAGTACACAATACTAGGGAAGCCAGTACAACTTGTACAAGGCAAGGTCATGGAAGCTCCATAGACACATCCAAATTCCCTGAGGGACCATATTGCTGGGCTGAGGGCTGTGGGGACCATGGTCTCGGGAACATCTAGCTCAGTTGGCATAACATAGTTTATAAAGAAAATGTTCTATATTCTACCTTGGTGAGTAACATCTGGGATCTTAAAAGCTTGTGAGCGGCCATCTAAGATACTCCACCGGTCTCACCCCAGCTGGAGTAAGGGAGAATGAAGAAAACTAAAGACCTAAGGGAAAGATTAGTCCTTTTGGACCACAACTACCAAGGCCTCCACCAGACTAAGTACAGTACAACTAAATGGTGCCTGGCTACCACCACTTACTGCTCTGACAGGAATCACAATAGAGGGTACTGGACAGAGCTGGAGAAAAATGTAGAACAAAATTCTAACTCACAAAAAAAGACCAGACTTACTGGTCTGACAGAAACTGGAGAAACCCTGAGAGTATGACCCCCAGACACCGTTTTAGCTCAGTACTGAAGTCACTCTTGAGGTTCACCCTTCAGCCAAAGATTACGCAGGTCCATAAAACAAAATGAGACTAAAGGGGTACACCAGCCCAGGGGCAAGGACTGGAAGACAGGAAAGGACAGGAGAGCTAGTGACAGGGAACCCAATGTCAAGAAGGGAGAGTGTTGACATGTCTTTGGGTTGTTAACCAATGTCACAAAACAATCTGTGTTAATGAGAAGCTAGTTTGTTCTGTGAACCTTCATCTAAAGTACAATTAAAAAAAAAAAAAAGATATCTAGTTGCATGAAGGGAGAAAATACAGTGAAAGAGATGCTGCATTTTGACATGTGGGTTCAGAAGACTTTGGTCCTGACCCTGAATCGGCCACTACATTCCATGTAACTCTACAGAAGTCACTTACTTTTCTTAATATATTTTATTTTTTTACACCCAAGATGAGGGAAACAGCGGTACTGCCAGTTAACATCTGTTGTAGCTCTGCAATTATGCGAAGAGATTATTTGATTGAATTAGGCAAGCACATTTGACCAATTTTGACCAATTTAAATAAAATATCTTAATTTTATATTATTATATGAATACATCATTTAATTTTAGGAAAAATTTGCTATTTGCTTACATCTTCTTATGCAACTGATAAAATATCCCATTCTGCCTATTATTACTTGTAAGTAATACTCCTCTCAGTTTGTAAAATTATTTTCATACTTATTTATTTATTTTCTGTAGATCCTTCGCTCAGATTCTTACGTCCAATTTGCAAGGGAGATTTCTACTACAATTTCACTATTGCTCACTGGAATAACCAAACTTTTTAATAAAAAAGTTTATGTATAGTAACAAAAACAATTCTTTGTTATGAGACAGTTGTCTTGAGCATTGTAGGAAATTTAGTAGAACCCTGGCCTCTATCCACCAGATGCCACTAGCACCACGCAGCCCTCCCCCCTCAGTTATGACGTCAAAAATACCTCCAGGCAATTGCGACTGTTATGCACTGCTGATGGGAATGCAAAATGGTACAATCTTGGAAAATGATATGGTGCTTCCTTAGAAAGCTAGAAATAGAAATACCGTATGATCCCACAATCTCACTCCTAGGAATACATCCCAGAGAAATAAGAACCGTCACAAGAATAGGCACATGCACACCCATGTTCATTACAGCATTGTTCACAACAGCAAAAAGATGGAAACAACCTGGAGGCCCATCAGCAGACGAATGGATAAACTATAGAACATACAGACAATGGACTACTATGCAATGATAAAGAAAAAGGATGAATCTGCGAAGCATCTCACAAAGGTGGATGAATCTGGAGGGCATTATGCTGAGTGAAATAAGTCAATCACAAGAGGACAAATATTGTATAAGACCCACTACTGTAAAAACTCATGGAAAGGTTTACACGCGAAAAGAAGCGATCTGATGGTTACGAGGGAGGGGAGGGCTGGGATGGAAAAACACTAAAGAGACAATAGATAACATTTTTTGAGCACTGGAAATCAGGGGAATGTTGAGCTTTGCTTTATCAAAGATCTTGGCTAACATAGCATACAGGTATTAAGAATCTCTGCCAGTAACAGTTAATTGAATTTCTACAAATTTATTTTATAAACCCTAGTAAAAGAAGGAATGAATGTTGGAAAATATTCTAAAGGGATCTAAGAATATTTATTTGATCAAATGGAGCACAAATTGAAGAGTGGTGATTTGAAAGAAATGTTGTGGAGGGTTGGGCAAAATTGCGTGAAATTGAAGAGAGGCTCTGCTTCAGTGTTGACAGCTCTACACAAAAACAATAGGAGTTCATGCAGAAAGTCTCAGTATAGAGCCAACTGTCTTGCATAAGATGCACTGCATTCTCAATAAACCCATTTGACCATACATTCTCATGACTACTAGGTTAGAGGTGTTAAGCTATCACCCGATTGACTAAAGTAATTGGTTTTTATTTAACTATGGGGGACACAAAGACAGCGGGTAAGGAAATTAAGAAAATGGAACATTTTAATTTTGATCTTTCATATGCCATACTCAGAAATATTCTTGCTAAGTATTGAAACAAGGGAATGAAAGTCTGTAATGATAGATTCTTCTAAATTGCTCAAATTCAGTACGAGGCTGCTATGAGTCTGAGATCTATTGGTTGAAAATGCATCCTCTTCCTTTAAAATCATGAAAAGTGCCAATTCTGCTACCAATTCTGTCACAGGGAATTAGGATTTATTAAGTTTGTCTATCTTTCCTTTCAAACCCCAAAGATACCTTTTATGTAGACTTTTTATTGCTTCTTATACAACCATTTTATGTATCAAATGTCATTAAGTTGAGCTTTGTTAAGATTAAAAATGGGCTCCTTTTTAAAAAGTATTCTTTGGAGCTTACAAGACTACGTTATATGAAAAAAACAACAGCAGGAAGATGTATTTATTGAGACTGAGGGTCTTAGCATCCTCTGAGGTGAGTTATAGATGGGCAACTCAATATACCATCCCTCAGTTTCCGTACCTAATTCTTGGGGAATCTACTTCTCTCTCTCTCTCTCTTTTTCCTTTTAAACTCAGTTATCACCAACATGTTGGTGACTTTGTACCCTCAGTTTCCTCATGTTATGGATTGAATAGCGTCCCCCAAAATATGTTGAAATTCTAACCCCTACAAGTGTGGATGTAATCCTATTTGGAGATAGGGCTTTCTTTGTTATGCTAATGAGGTCATTTCAGTGTACATGTTTCCTAAACCTAATCAAACCTAATCACTTCTAAGTTAAAAAAAAAAAAAAAGCAGATCAGACCCAGGAGGAAGCACAAATGTGGGGAAGATAGAGGTCAAGGAACCCAGGAACATTGGAGCTTCAGAAGCTGAAAGATCAAAGATCTTTGGGACAGAGAGAGCTTTCCCCCAAAGACGGTGCTCTGAATTAGGACTTCTAGCTGAACGATGAGAAAGTAAATGTCTGTTCCTTAAAGCCACACACTTGTGAGATCTCTGTTACTGCAGCACTAGAAGACTAAGCTCCCTCATTTTTACAATGCGATAACATCATCTATTTGGCAGGATTAGTCTAAGATTTAAATGACACATTCTAAAATAATGTGTTCTATATGGAAGGCACACGACAAATGTTAGTTCACTCCAGCTATTATTTTTATCAGTGTTAATTTACAAGTCCTATAGCATAGAGATGATTTTGGCGGATAGTTAACAGACATTTACTGAATGTCAACCACATGCAAGTCACGGCACCGGCCCTGGTTAATAAAGACGGAAAGCCATAGTTCTTTTCTTCAAAGAGCTTACATGATGGTGTCAAAAAAAAAAAAAAGTGGTATAAAGAAAAAAATCCTCACGTGAATTTAATAAAAACAGCAGGCTCTATTTTCCTCTCTAACTCCAGAGAAGAATTGCTTCCAAGTGCTATCAGATTAAAATGGACACTTTTATTACTTCCTCTTCTGCATGAGTCTTTATAACCGTCTTTGATAGAAGACAGGGCGATCCGTGCCAGTGAAAGTGGAACAGAGGCTTTTAAAGTTGTGTGCCCTTGACCCATGCTAAGAAATGCATTTTACTCAGAACCGATTTCTCTCTCTCTGTCTTTATCTCTCTTCCTCCTGCTCTCCCTCTCTCTCCTTTCCTCTTTCTGTGTCATAGAGCAAACAAACTTTTAGAAAAGTTTCTATTGCATTCCATTTCTATTACTTTGCATTGAAGGAAGTACTGATGACTATCAATAAATCGACTTTTTTCTTTGATCCAGTAGTGACACAAGACCCACATTTTGAAAATCCTGGTATGAAGAGTACCCCCAGGGGAGTTACTAATGCAGCCAATTGCATGTCTTCCTCGTCACACTTACCTAACAAAATTTTCTTTCCTTTGTTAAACAGCCCATTCTCTCTCAGTAAGTGGAAAAAGTTCCTGTTAGAACAAGTTGTCAAATATTAGGTCACCAGATGTATTTAGAAGAAAGAAATCTTAGATTTCTGGACATTTTTATCAGATGGAATTGAAACTTATGATTGAATGGTAGGGGAACACAAAATCAGAGTTGACAAACTAAAAGGGAAAAATAACAATTAGGGAAATATATTGATGTAAGTTTCAATCACTGTTTTTCAAAATAATACACATATATTTACTTACATTTTGAATTTTTGATCTAGGAAGGATAACACGGAAATGGATATTTGAGTCTGAATTATTTTAAGTAATAATCTTTACAAAGCTTTATCTTCATATAGTGTTTCACAGTTTGTATAGGACTCAGTACACACATTATTTTATGAACACTATTGTGTTCTGGAGCCCTGGTGGTGCAGTGGTTAAGAGCTACGGCTGCTAACCAAAAGGTCGGCATTTCCAATCCACCAGCCACTCCTTGGAAACCCTATCGGGCAGTTGTACTCGGTCTTAGAGGGTCGCTATGAGTCAGAGTCAACTCGATGGCAACAGGTTTGATTTTTGTTGGTTTACTGTGTTCTAGAACAGATTTACTATTTTTAAGAAATTTTGTATTACCACATCCTTGAAATGGAGAACTGGCAGGTTACTAATACTCAGAATTAGAAATTTTTGTAAACAAGTACCAGGGCATTAGCAGTAAATTTAGCAGTAGAGCCTTGATGCTTGTTAATCAGTAGCAAGGTGGCTGTTTTCTCCACGTGGTTAGGTAGGTGAGATGTCAGAAATTGGATCATAACTCAGAGATGAGAACCCAGGGGATCCACTGCCCAGAGGTTGGAATCCATTTCTGCTGGGCCCCTGAGATCTCACGTAAGTTCTCTGGCAAGGACAGAAGAGAAAGAGAGTCTTGCTTCAAAAGAATGACTGACTGGGACTGAACACAGCACTGATAACAGGTGGCCTTGCAAAAGAATCCCGGCAGTCACTGTGTCATCAGTACCTACCTTGAAGAGTACTGGAAAGAGGTCAGATAGTGGAAAACTGAAGGAAAGACTCTGAAGCACAAGTACCAAGGACCTAGGTGAAGTTTCCAGAGCGACAGCGATCAGACCAGAAATAAGGAGACATGGCCTGATGAATTCTTATTTACAGAATGTTCTGAATTCGAGTGCCACCCTCTCATCTGACCCTTTATGTCTCATTAATGGGTATGACATCCATACATGCTGATTCAAATGAAGCAATCTGTTACGGATTGAATTGTGACCCTCTCCTCCAAATTTTTAAGTGTTGAAATCCTAACCCCTATGCCTATAAATATAACCATGTGTAGAAAAGAGAAGTTTTCTTTTTTATGTTAATGAGGCATACCAGAGTAGGGTGGGTCCTATACCTAATCTCTTGAGTTAAAAGAAAAAAAGAACAGATTTCTTCTATTTGTACTTTCACTACTGTGGGTTTTTTTTTTTTTGTGTCTCCATTAAAATAAATTACTTCATTTGAAACAGCGTACATGACTTTCATTTTCTATTTAACTCAAAAATATCAGAGATTATTTGTAATTGTACTTAATTGGCAATAAGGAAAACAAATCACTCCGTGAAAAGCTAAAATATGTAGATGTGTGTGCGTGTGTGCGTGTGTGTGTGCAGTTAAATTGAAGATAACTTAGGCATGATAAATAAAACAAGTATGTGCATACATATACACACACATACAACTAAATAGGTATATGTAAACCTTAACACTCAGATGAAATAAAGCCTTGTCCCTCTGAAAGCTGGGGAAGATCATTTTCATTTCAATGCTTTTAGTTAGATAACATTGGTATTTAAATTCAGTACTGAAATTTCTACTTTATACACTTTCATGTCTTAACTAAGGCAAATATAAAGGATAAGTACTTCTATGTTTTTTTCCTAAATTTTTGGTTTATTTGGATTTTTTAATGATAAGAACAAGTGGTGACAGAACAAAATATCTCTCTATCTATACATCCACACATATTCCCATCCCTCTATCTATCTATCTGTCTGTCTGTCTGTCTATCTACTTAAATAAGCTGGTTTTTGTGAAACCCTGTCTTCCTGATTTGCCATGGTGTGAAATTGCCTTGTTCTTCAATATCATCAGCACACTGAAGGATCTTGTAATAGTTTTATCCCCTGTGAAGCAGTCCATATTGGGGTGACCCAGCAAGTGACCTTCTTAAATGAATTATTATTGTTGTTAGGTGCCATCTGTCTGTTCCACTCATAGTGACAACAGAAGAAAACACCACCCGATTCTGTGCCATCCTCACAATCCTTGCTATGTTTGAGCCCATTGTTGCAGCCACTGTGTCATTCCATCTTGTTGAGGGTCTTGCTCTTTTTCACTGACCCTCTACTTTACTGAGCATGATGTCCTTCTCCAGGGACTGGTCCCTCCTGATAACATGTCCAAAATACCTAAGATAAAGTGTCCCAATCCTCCCTTCTAAAGGAGCATTCTGGCTATACTTCTTCCAAGAAAGATTTGTTCGTTCTTTTGACATTCCATGGTATAGTCAATAGTCTTCGCCAACGTCATAATTCAAACACATGAATTCTTCTTCCATTTAGTCATTGTCCAGCTTTCACATGCACACGAGGCGATTGAAAACACCATGGCTTGGGTCAGGTGCACCTTAGTCAGCAAAGTGACATCTTAGTTTTTGAACACTTTAAAGCCGTCTCTTGTAGAAGATTTTCCCAATGTAATACTTTGAGTTCTTGACTGCTGCTTCCATGAGCATTGACTGAGGATCCAGGGAGAATGAAATCTTTGACAACTTCAATATTTTCTCCATTTATCATGATGTTGCTTATTGGTCCAGTTATGAGGATTTTAGTTTTCTTTATGTTGAGGTGTAATCCACACTGAAGGCTGTGGTCTTTGATCTTTATCAGTAAATGCTTTAAATCCTCTTCACTTTCAGCAAGCAAGTTTTCGCCATCTGCATATCTCAGGTTGTTAATGAGTCTTCCTCCAATCCTGATGCTGCTTTCTTCTTCTCTGATTATTTGCTCAGCATACAGGTTGAATTGGTATGGTGAAAGGATACAACCCTGACGCACACCTTTCCTTATTTTTAACCATGCAGAATACCCTTGTTCTGTTTGAATACTGCCTCTTGGTCTAGGTACACGTTGCAAAAGAGCACAATTAAGTGTCCTGGAATTCCCATTCTTCACAATGTTATCCGTAATTTGTTATGATCCACACAGTCGAATGCTTTTGCATAGCCAATAAAACACAGGTAAACATCTTCCTGGTATTCTCTGCTTTCAGTCAAGACCCATCTGACATCAGTAATGATATCTCTTGTTCCAAGTCCTCTTCGGAATCTGGCTTGAATTTCTCACAGTTCCCAGTTGGGCGATAATGTAGAAGAGTGTATTTGGATGAGGAGAGAGGAGATTTTGAATGTAAAGACAGGGAGGGAGATATGAGCTGCACTTTTTTCTTGGAAGCACATGGGATAGATGCTATAGCAGACAACAGGATCAGAATTTCAAATAAGAATTTTAGACGAGCTTTTAGAGTTGCTTCTGAAGTATTGTTTTGATTGTCATGATTTGACCCCAGTTTCTGAGCAGTTTTAGCCCATATTATTAAACCAGGATGGTTTTTATTTTTCAAACTAGTATGCAAATAAAAACATAACATGTCACATCCTTACTGGTGTTCACAACAGTGCATCTGACACCTCCTGGCTTTAAAATGTTTCCTTATCTCTGAAAAGAGATATATAATTCACTTTTTACTCTGAGAAATAAGATGTTTAAAATAATAACACAGATTGTAGAGTCTTGAATTTGATCCATTTCATTGACTTAAGTTGTAAATGAAGCATAGCAACCCAAAGAAAGCCAGATATAAGAAATGTTTAATTGAAAAACACAAAACTAACAAATATAAGTGATGTAACGTGCCTGACTATGAAGAATTCTATTTAGGCACGGGTATGTCCAAACTTTGAAGATGCAGCAATTCCTTCCCATTAAGTGATGCAATAACTTTTAAGGGACACCCTAACTAGGCAACAAAGCAAGATCAAACATGTAATGAGTCTGACGCCTCTTTCTGTCCCGGGGACAAAGAAGAAATGAGTTGTGTTAAGTAAGTGTAAAGTATGAAATGACACCAGTGAGGTTCACATGTATTCTCCCATGCTCTGACCAGGGTTTATAGTCATCCTTGTACAGTTACTGGCATTTATACTCAGGATCTTACTTTGAACAGCAAGAAAACTCACCAACCCTGGCACCATGAGCCACTAGAGCAGCTACTATGGAGGCTTTGGTGGCCTGGGCAATGGTTATGGCTGTGGCTGTGGCAGCTTCCGCAGGCTGGGCCATGGCTTTGGCTATAGAGGATTTGGCTCTGGCTTCGGAGGCTGTGGTTGTGGTGGCTGCCGTCCATCTTGCAATGCAGGATATGGATTCTCCAACTTCTACTGCTGAGCTACAGCTTTATTAGCCCAACATCTGAAATCCTGCCCTGGAAACTCAGCATCTGATACCATATGAGAGTTAATCAAATCTGTATGTAAGACTGGAACAAACAAATGTCTCTGGACCAAGCCAAGATCAAAAGCATTTAGCTTCCAAGGTTTTCTTTCGGAATATTTATCATCTTACACTTGTCTGCTTTATGTCCTGGGGTAACCTACATGTGCTTTCATAACTGTGGAAAATTTCTGTTCGCTTTGCAATAAATTCTACTAATTTGAAATGACACATGTAGCTTTTATTTTATTTTTTAAAATTATTTCAAAAAACATCACAGTATATTTGTTTTTAAGTCCAACATTGAAAAATCAGTTTTACACTCTTTCATATCTCAACTGAGTCCCAAATGAAAAATAAGCACTTTTTTTGTTTGTTTAGTTTTGAAAATGTATGTGGGGTTTACCTTTTTCACGGTAAGAAGAAGTGGTGATAGAACAAAACAAACTTCTAAATCTCCAGTGAATCCAAACTTTTTTCACGGATCTCTACCATGTTTTCTTCTTTGATGAAAACTTTGACATTTTCATCAAAATACTTACTTCACAAATCACTAGTTAACCGGGGTAACGACACTTCAATTTCTGTCACATCACTCAAATATGTTTCAGTCAAATTATTTCAGTTATTTATCTTCTTGCTGGCCTGCTATGGTGTGACATGGTACTGTTCTCCAAGAGTATCTTCATACTGTACAACACTGCAATTCAATATTGAAATATGAAAATCACTGTTATCACAATGAAGTAATCCTTTTTATGCCTTTGGTTGATCTGAAACTCTAAGATTCCAAAGTATAGTTGAATTTCATTTTACCACCATCTTGCAAAAGTAGGACATTTCTTATTGATATTGAAAATTAGTATTAGAATATGAAAAATATACAATAAAGTATCATAGTAATCATACAAATAAATTATACCCTTATACAAAAATGAATTTCTTTTGTTTGAGTTAATCGGATTCAGTTAAACTGAGTGAGTAATGTCATGGTAGAAGTGCTTGCAGAGCTGGCAGCACAAAATAAAGTTGACCCAGTGCTCCTCCCATTCTCATGTCAAAGCAGAAGAAACTCAAAGGAGTTAAATAATTTTTTTTTATGTATCTGGAAAGATAAGGACTTTCATTAAATACATAATCATAATATCATTAGCACACTGAAAATTTAAGTTATTCCTTAAACCCTTCGTGACCCAATTATTTTCTGCTTTGAATTTTTTGTTGATACCACGTGTTTTTATTAATGGGGAGGCAATCTGAATCATTGAGTGTGTCTGAATTTTTGGTAGGTATTATGGATTTTTTTCTTGCCCCCTTCTGCAAGCTTACCCTAAGTATTTAGTGGTACATACGAAGTACCACTAATTATATCCCAGAATCCCCACTAGGGTCTATTGATACCTATGTGTAACAAATAAAAATTTTCAAAACTTCTATTTTTCCTACCAACAATTCAGGCTCTTCATACAATACTGTGTGAAAACAGTAGTTCACAGCACAGGCCTGTTTCTTCAGTTTCAGTCATAAAGGTCCCTGCCTTCAGCAGCATGCCCTATCGATGGTTCAGCAGCTTCCCAATAAATCTCAGAGGCTGAAAACCTTCATGGTTGCTATATGTATCACCAGGCACAAAACGGTTTAATATCAAATATTCACTCAGGGTTGAAATTTCTCTGACAGTCAAATATATAGACAGATGGCTGGTTCTAATTGAAATCCAAACAAGGCCCATGTGTTTTGATAAGTCCCTTAAATCTCCTTAAATCAAGAATTCCCTCTCCTTTTTTCCTTCCTTCCAATTAATTTTTTTTTTTTATTGTACTTCAGGTGAAGGTTTACAGAACAAATAGTTTCTCATGAAACAGTAGTACACATATTGTTTTATGACATGGGTTAACAACCCCATGACATGGCAACCCTCTCCCTTCTTGAAGTTTTTTTTTTTTGGTGAAAATATACATAGCCAATGATACATCATTTCAAAAATTTCTACATGCACAGTTCAGTGACAGCAACTACGCTCTTCAACCGTGCTGCTATTCTCACTTTAGATGAAGGTTTACAGAACAAAATAGTTTCTCATT
>NW_004444270.1:214747-273100 GCF_000243295.1 Trichechus manatus latirostris
GCTTCCATGACCTTTCCTTGTACAAGTTGTGCTGGTTTCCCCAGTATTGTGTTCTGTCTCACCCTTTACCCAAGATACCACTTATCTATTGCCGATTTAGTATTTCCACCCCCCACCCCTCCCATCCCTGGTGTCTTAGTCATCCAGTCCTGCTATAACAGAAACACCACAAGTGGATGGTTTTAATGAAGAGAAGTTTATTTCCTCACAGTCAAAGTAGGCTAAAAGTCCAAATTGAGAGTGTCAGCTCCAGGGGAAGTCTTTCTCTCTCTGTTGGCCTTCTCATCAATGTTCCCCCAGACTAGGAGCTTCTTTGCGCAGGGACCCCAGTCCAAAGGACGCGCTCTGCTCCTGGCACTGCTTTCTTGATGGTATGAGGTCCCCCTGTCTTACTGCTCACTTCTGCCTTTTATATCTCAAGAGATTGCCTCAGGACACAATCCAGTCTTGTAGATCAGGTCTTGACTTACTAACACAATTGCTACCCATCCTGCCTCATTAACATCATAGAGGCAGGTTTACATATACAGGGAAAATGACACAGTACCAGGAATCATGGCCTAGCCAAATTGATGCACACATTTTTTGGGGGACAGAATTCAAACCATGACACCTGGTAACCAACAAAGATGGTTTCTTTTTGTGTGTGAACTTTTTCATGGGTTTTTACAATAGAGGTCTCATACAATATTTGTCCTTTTGTGATTTACTTATTTCACTCAACATGACATCCTCCAGATTCATGCATCTTTGTGAGATGCTTCGCAGATTCATCCTTGTTCTTTATCATTGCGTAGTAGTCCGTTGTGTGTATGTTCTATAGTTTATCCATTCATCTGCTGATGGGCCTCCAGGTTGTTTCCATCTTTTCGCTGTTGTGAACAATGCTGTAATGAACATGGGTGTGCATGTGTCTATTCATGTGACGGTTCTTATTTCTCTGGGATGTATTCCTAGGAGTGAGATTGTGGGATCTTATGGTATTTCTACTTCTAGCTTCCTAAGGAAGCGCCATATCATTTTCCAAGATTGTACCATTTTGCATTCCCATCAGCAGTGCATAACAGTCCCAATTGCCTGGAGGTATTTTTGACGTCATAACTGAGGGGGGAGGGCTACGTGGTGCTACTCGCATCAGGTAGATAGAGGCCAGGGTTGCTACTAAATTTCCTACAATGCGCAAGACAGCTGTCTCATAACAAAGAATTATAATTTGTTACTATACATGAACTTTTTTATTAAGAAGTTCGGTTATTCCAGTGAGCAATAGTGAAATTGTGACAGAAATCTCTCTTGCAAGTTGGACATAAGAATCTGAGCAAAGGATCTACAGAAAATAAATAAATAAGTATGAAAATAATTTTAGAAACTGAGAGGAATATTACTTACAAGTAAGGTTTTTAAAAAATGTTATTTATACTAGCTTTCATTCTCATGCAATAATTTAAACTTATTTAAATTTTACAAAGTTTAAAGTTTGTTTTAAGCAATTTACACTTAAAAAAAATAGAGCCTGTCAGTGCAGATTTTTCTAGAAATTAAAGCCTGAGGCAAGGATTAAGGGATGAACATTTTATTTGGAAAGTAAAATTCTATGACAATGAAGGTTAGAAGACATGAAAGTGAGGCAAGAAAAATGTGTTAGTGCGCTGACTATTGCTTCATAATGAGGCCCAACATTACCTGGCAAGGCCCAGCAGGCAGCAGGCATGTTCATTTGCCACATCCATCTTTTCTGGAGAGACTGCAAAGAGCACATCTCAGAGCAATCCATGTCCTCCAATCAATCTCCTGTGTCTCTTGGTCTAAATTCACCCTTGACACTAACTCCACCATACTTCTAGTTGAGCAGATGGACATTAGACGAGAAAGTGCCTGAAAGAAGGAGGCTGTGGACTTGCAAAGGTTCTGTGACATAATACAGATTATTTAAGGATCCTGCAAATATGTATTCAATAAAAATAAACACGTAATATTTATTTGCAATAGATTTCTTTCAATTTATCAAAGCCAATTCATTCTCCCTAGGAGGAAGAAAAGGATTCTGTTTTAATCACTCATGTGCCTGATTAGTTCAGTTTTCATTAACTTCCCATTGACTCTCTAAGGAATTGTGAATTCTAGTTACAATTTCAAAGTTAAAGGAGTTAAATAATCTGGTAGATTATTTACTAAAACAACTGCATTTTATAGACGAGAAAACTGAGGCTCAAGAATATGAGGCAACTTGCAAGGTGACCTCCACAGGACTAGTTTTGGTTATGGAAGCCAAGTCTCTGGGCTCCAGGTCCAGTATTCTTTTCTCTCTCCATCTTTCCACATGATCAAAAGGCTTGCTTTTGTGATTTAGACACATCAAGCAAAGTGAATGCCCCTTCAGAAATGGCAAATCGTTAGAAATCTAGAACTCACGCAGATGAATGTTTTCCCCTGCTTTTGGGGTCATCAAACCTTCCTGGGGGTTAGAGATAAGCATGCTAAGTAAGACCGGACAAAATAGCTTGTTGTAGATGAAACCAGTCACAAGAGGAAAGGAGCTTCCTGAAGGAATGCGTAACGGAGAGACATCCCTTTGGTAGAGAACTGGGATAAACTTTTGACAATATGGATGTGAATTTCAGGCATTTTAAAGCCCAGAATGTCAAATTTTCTCATTGATTTCATCTCTATATCTGTTGGTTAGTTATTTATCATTTTAGGATAATTGTTGTGGTTAAATTGTGTCCCCCAAAGAGATATGTTCGAGATCTAACCCCAGTACCTTATTTTGAGAGCGTCTTTTCAGATGCAGTCAAGTTAAAATGAGGTCATACTGAAGTAGGGTGGCCCTTTAATTCAATATGATTCATGCCGTTATAAAACAGAAGAGACACAGAGATACAGACACTTGAATGAAAGCCATGTGAAGTCAGGTGGAGATGGGAGTGATACATCTATAAGCCAAGGATCACCAAAGGGGGCTGCCAACCATGAGAAGCTAGGAAGAGGCAAGAAAGGCAAGAACCTCCACAGAGAACAGAGCCCTGCTAGCAGCTTGAGTTTGGACTTCAGGCTCCAGAACTGTGAGAGAATAAATTTCTACTGTGTTAAGTCCCCTGGTTTGTGGAACTTTGTTACAGCAGCACTAGGTAACTAATACAGTAATCAAAAACCAGCAGTGTATTATTATGGTTAAGTGTACAGGTGCTAGAGCCAGACTGGATGGGTTTAAACTGATTTTCTCACATAACTGCAGTTTTATGCTGGGAAATCTATTTACCCTATCTGTGTCTCAAGTTTTTCATCTGTAAAATAGAGGTTATATCTGAACCTGCCTCATAAAATTCATTGGATATTAAGTGATTCATATTATGCACTTGTCACATAACAATAAACCCTACATGTTATTTATATTAGTCTAATTTTCTAAACCAAGGAAGAGTTCTGTTCCTTCATCAAAGAACACATTATCACTCAAATGAAAAAACAAGGGAAATTCTTTGTTGATTGATTTGTTCATTTAAAATTATTTTAAAATGTGGCAGTCATTTATCCTGAAGTGCAGAGATTCTAGCTGATATTCTCATAGAGTAAGCCAGAGAAAAACAGTGAGAAAAAAATTGATGGATGTATTTTCTTTATACTTTCCCAAAATTGAAAACACAATGGTAAGAATGTTGGAACAAGTTCAACAATCTAGAGTAAGAGCTGGCAAGCAAACTGTTTATGAAAAGGGCCAGGTAGTAAATATTTTAGGACTTGCAGGCCATATGGTCTCTGTCCCAACTACTCAACTATGCTATTATAGCCCAAAAGCCACCACAGGCAATATGTGAATAGATGAGTGTGGCTACGTTTCTAGAAAACTGTATTTACAAAAAGAGGTGGCAGCAAACTTGGCTCACCTGATAATAATGTTTGGACCCCTGGTTTAGAGAAAAGACTATATAGAAGCTCATTTGTCCTCTGATATGAGATGGTTCTACTGAATGTGACTTTCTGTTTGGGAACATTCAGGACACTTACACGCTTGTAGTTAGTTGCATCCCGTCCTCGTTAATAAACTTATACACTGAGTTTTCTTTTTGTATCTTTATGTAAAAGGATGTCACGTGGTATCTTTCATGTGGGCTACAAGTTTCAGCTGCAGCTGAAAGCTAAGGGCAATGATCTCCACACATCCCAGTCTTAGTAACAGCCCCATAAAGCTTTCTAAGAGATGGACTCAACCATTTTCGTGAACCTTACTCCCATCAAGGGAAGTTTGGACACTTCTAAGAGGGACAAGTTTCCTCTGAAATAAGTGTCTAACCTGGTAGGATGATATTCCCCTCCCTCATACACACCCAGTGCTTCCCCCTCCATGTGAGGGAGAAAGATCATGAGGACCACACACATAGAGAGTGTTCTCACTCTCTAGCTGATGATTACCAAGCTGTGTAATGTGGACCTTGGTGACACCATGGAGGCAGGGCAGAAAAATCTGAAAATGTTTCAGTATCTCCTAGAATTTAGGGGGTTATGAGACTACTATTCTCTCTCTCTCTCTCTCCCCTAAAAAGTTGGAGTATACCATTAGCATTGAATGCATAAAAAGAGGTATGCTCTAGGAGTAACCTATACTTGTCATGAACAGTGCAGCAAGTATGTGTACTTCCTATGGGCCAAGAGGGCCACTTTCAGGGCAAATGGATCACAGTAGGAAAAAGGTGTGTGGACTACAGCACCGGCAGGCAGGAGCTGAGGGGGAGGGAATAGGAGAGGTCTTGAGAGGATGTGTTAACTATGTCAGGATAAGGTTCAAAGCAGATGGTTCCAGGGGGTGGGATGGGACTGTAAGAAGGTGGTTTATGGAAGACACATAGAAGTCTCCACTAGAGAGAGCCAGTGTTCAGATACTTGTGATAACTGAGGATATTCATTAGCAAAGACAGAACCACAGGGAGCGCTAGGTAGATGAATAGACCTTTATGTCCCTTTTGAGGGCAATGGTGGTTCAGTGGTAGAATTCTTGCTTTCTATGCTGGAGACTTGGGTTTGATTCCCAGCCAATGTATCTCAAGTGCATTCACCACCTGACTGTCAGTAGAGGCTCGCATGTTGCTGTAATACTGAACAGATTTCAGCAGAGCTTCCAGAATAAGACATACTAGGAAGAAAGGCCTGGTGATCTTATTTTCAAAAACTACTCATTATAACCCTGTGGATCACAACAGTCAGATCCCATTGTGCATGGGGTCACCATGAGTTGGGGCTCAACCTGATGGCAAGCTAACAACAGCAACAACACGCACCTATTTTAGTCCCTGGCATATCACTGATACGCTGATAAAGCAAAATGAAATGTATTTAAATTCCCTGCAGTAAGGCAGAACACCACTGTGACAGAGTATTAGAAGTGTCTCAGGAGAGAAAAGGTAGAAGTGGGAGTTGAAGTTCTACTAGTTCATGTAGGTCTTTTAAGGCAGGGAACTGACTGGGATTGGACAAAATTTATTGTATGATTGATGAGAACAGCAAATCAAGGGCCCTGACATGAGTCTCTTGGTTAATTAGGGAACTATTTATCCAGGTCTGCAGAGTACTGTCTCCAGTAAATTAATCTATAGGAATTTCCTGAAGCATACAGTGAGATCACTCATTGGTTTAATCTTAACTTTTTCCAGTAAACTTTTTTTGAAACAAACAACAAAATCATGTTGAAATAGCTGGTCTAAGGCATTGTGCTGACATAGACGGACCCAGTTGCTATTTCCTTTCCTCCCTTGCTTTCTCTGTGGCTCAACACAGGAGAAGACAGTGAATTGATAGAAGACAAGGTAGAGTAAGGACATAGAATAAACAGATCATGCTTTCATACCCACTGGTGGCCAGCGGAATCACAGGATAGGCTGAACTGAGAGAAAAGGAAGAAACTTTGATTTGGATGTAGAGTTGATTTTCGATTTATATTGGACTTATTACTGACGAGGAATAAAACTGTTTCTTAATATCTTAATGTGATCATGGATCTGCCCATGGTATTGTTCAGTGACTTGGGAAGTTAGTGCCCTCAGATCAAATGTGAAGGTCAGTGGTGTCAGAAAAGTAAAGCAATTTCCTAATTGTGCCCTACTAGGTCAATTATGGAGCCCTGATGGCACAGTGGTTAAGAGCTTGGCTGCTAACAAAAGGTCAGCAGTTCAAATCTACCAGGCACTCCTTGCAAACCCTATGGGGCAATTCTACTCTGTCCTACAGGGTTGCTATGAGTCAGAATCGATTTGACGGCAATGGGTTTGGATTTTTGGGGGGCTCAGTTATACTTTTAATAAAAGATGACTATCTAATACGTCTCAATTCTCATATTCAGTTTTAAAATGAGACTTTCACTTAATAGGCATCTCACATATAGAATAACTTTTTGGTCAAAGTAAAGAAAATAAAGTATATTGAATTTAATTCACAGAAAATTAGATGTCATTTATCATTTTACCATTGTCTATTACTCTTTTGGCTTCTTTAAAATCAGAGAAAAAGTTATGGACATGGCATCCGTGAAAATATGCCTCCCAGGTCTCCTACTGCAGAGAGCAAAATTGACTGACAGCTCCATGTGCCAGCCTCTGAATCTGCCACCATGTTTGTGCCAAGGTCATGCTTCTCATGGCATGTTCTTGGCAGGTGTCCAAGCTCAGCAGAAATACTAAGGTAGGCCCATTCCTATGGCCCATGGAATTTCTCTCGTGAGTGACTTTGACCAGAGGTCTACCCATCAACACTGCAAGGCATTCTTAGAACCTCCTCACAGTCTAAGATTCTTCTAGCCCAACCTTCTTTTCTTCCCTTTCTCCTTCATTCCAATCAGACCTGCACTGCAGTCCGATGGCTCTCCCAGACTTCTCCAGCTTCATCCTCATTTTCCCTTCACAAGTGGTTTCCCCAATAAATACCTTTCAAGTCGAATCCCATCTTGGTAGCTGCTTCTCAAAGGACTATAACTAACAGTAAGATTTTTTTTAATCAGTAAGATTTTTTTTCTTTTTATGTGAAGTGGTAACTTCTTCTGTTTTCAATAATGAATTTTATATGTTTTTCACCCCACCACGGATTCTTTTGGAAGCTCCTCTCTTTTGCGTTCCTATTGGACCTTGTGTTTTTATCCCCGCTATTAACCCTG
This sequence comes from Trichechus manatus latirostris, assembly GCF_000243295.1. NCBI lineage: Eukaryota > Metazoa > Chordata > Mammalia > Sirenia > Trichechidae > Trichechus > Trichechus manatus. Next base: position 221,886 of record NW_004444270.1, read on the forward strand.
GTGGTGTAGTGGTTAAGAGTTATGGCTGCTAACCAAAAGGTCGGCAATTCAAATCCAACAGGCACTGCTTGGAAAACCTATGGAGCAGTTCTACTCTGTCCTAAAGTAAAGGGTCGCTTTGAGTTGGAATCGACTCGACATGGCAATGGTTTTTTTTTTTTTTTTTTTTTTTAATTATACTTGATACATGACAGTAAGTTAGAATTGTATTTGTACGAGCTCCTTGAGGGCAGATAATCTGTGTCTTTGTTTAGCACAATGCCTGGTATATTACAGAAACTTAACAAATGTTTGTTCAGTAAATGCCTGATTGAATAAACAAAATTTTCTGATGCAATTAACTGAACAAATGCACCAAAGAGGGGATGTAAAACTTTTGCAACTTGAGATGTCATATATTTCAACTCTTCTCTAAACTCCCTGTTTTCTGTCCAGGAAAACATTAAAGAAACTCATGAAACAAGGAAAACTTTGTTTTGTCTACCTAATGAAGTTGGTTGAAAGTAGAGGATACATTCACGAAATGTGCCATATTAATAAAGCAGAAAAATAAGTTTATTTAAAATACTGTATCTATTTGAAATAAACCTAAGTGAAAAAGTGCTAGAAAAATCATAAGAGCAAAACCAGAAAGACGGTAAAGGAAGTGATTCCGATCTTTGGTATAAGAATTAAAATTCAAGAGGTATCTCACAGATCAGATTGACGAAAGTTCACAGGTCAAGGTTACTATGTCCAGAATAAATCATATACTTGTCCATAGTAAGTCATATACAGAAGGACTTGGTGTTGAGTCTTGGTGATACAGATGGTCATCAGTCACAGATACTGGCCAGGTTGAGTGTTGAAGATTCTTAAAGTGTGTAGAGATGATCATGAGAGAATGGGGGATATTCAGTAAGCTGATCCAAAAAAGCGAGATCCAAAGGCTGGTTGGTAACAAGTTGACTGGTGACTCCTGGAAGAAAAGTAAGTAGGGCGGAAGAAGCTGGACCCACAGCCCAGAGATTGGAAGCCAGTGCTTCCATAGCCAAAAGATCCAAAGCCGATGTTTCCAAATCCCAGAGATTCAGTGAAATTTGTCTGGCAGGGACTGCAGAGGATGAGATTCTTTGGGTGATAGCAGGACGTCTGGAAGGATCTGCCCACAAAACCGGGTCTTTGGAAGCTGGGGAGCTCACAGAAGTTCTCCTGAGAGAGATTATAGTTAGAAGATCCCACCTGGAAGGTTCTGGGAGAGTAGACTACATTGTTGGGGTAGAAAGCATTATAGGTGGGAACTTGGTACCCCAGGTAACCTCCAAGAGAGCAAGAAGAGAAGTTTCCAGAGCTGCAATTGTAAGACATGTTGTCAGGAGGTCTGAGTGGAGCTGAGTTTCAGTGACCAGTTTGTGTTTGAATGTTACCTTCTACACTGGGCACTTATACACCTTACCTAGCCAAGGAAGTAGTAGGATGTGCCCATTTTAATGAGAGTATTTAATTAGGCTCCAGTCAAAATGACATACATTGATCTTCAAAGCCCTTTTTATGAATGAAAATTTTGAATGAAAGAATTTCATCAATTTTTCAAAGGAACTTATCATGAAACGAAAATGTCATTTCTCGTTCATCTGGCTTGGAGAATGAATGAATACACCATAATTGTAACTATGAGATTGATGTCTTATTCTTCCTGTCCGTCAAGATGTTAGACTGAATGAGTAACATAGAAGGAATTGTGTTGGGTTTAAAGCTCTAAAAAATAATTTTCAGTCTGGAGGGGACATTTATTTCTCTCCAATTTAAGAAACCTATTAAGAACAGAAAATAAGTTCTGGGATATTCATTCCTTCTCCCAAATCTTGTGGACCTTATAGAAACAACAATTCAATTAACAACCCTTAATTGGTAGAAATGCTAAATGACTGCATTCCTAACACATTTAGATTTTGGTTTTCTTACAGCATGAGTAGCCAAACCATTCCTGTGTGCGTGATTTGCAAGGAAGGTTCTAATATTTGAAAGAGTGCTTTGGTGATTACATTTTAAGAATATTTGCATCAAGGATTCCCTTGTTCTGAAGCTGGCTTGTCTCTTGATAGAAATACCAAAAAACCAAACTTTGCTGTCAAGTCGGTTCAATAGATTTAATTATCAAAAATCCTCCCTTCCCATAAAGCCTAGGTAATTTTTGGTGGTGTTGATGTTGGTTATTGAGAACAAAATGATATACATGAAAAATAGGTCTTTATTCCTTTACTTCCTTTCCTCTCATAGGACAAGATTTTTACTACAGAATGTAAAGAAAAAAAAAGAAATAAGGGAAGTACCTATTCCATGTAGACTTCACCTAATAATCAAGGATCTGAAAAATTTATAGTTACAAATGTCTTTATTTAAATTCAAATATGGGAGAAAGGTTATCAAAAGAGATAACATTATTCAGTCACAAAAGGATATATATTATATGATATCACTTATATGAACTAAGCAAATATATAGAAACCAAAAGCAATTAGTGGTACGAGGGGCTAGAGGGAAGAGGAAAGAAGGAGTTTTTGCTTACAGTGCACTGAATACATGTTAATGGTGGTGAGATAATTCGGAAAATAGCTGGGATGATTGCACCACTTGAAGAATGTAATCAATGTCATTGAATGGTATATGTAGAAACTGATGAATTGCTGCATGTCTTGTTGGGGGTATAGCAATATTATATATATGGATGTGTATATATATATATGAAAAAAGTAAACAACTCCATAAAAGCGGACAAAGCATGAACAAGCAGTCTATGGAAAAAAGAAAAACAAACAACGATACCAAAAAACCCAAACCCGTTGCTATCGAGTTGATTCCCACTCACAGCAACCCTACAGGACAGAGTACAACGACCCCATAGGGTTTGCAAGGCTCTAATCTTCATGGAAGCAGACTGCCATATCTTTCTCCTGTGGAGACACTGGTGGGTTCAAACCACGAACCTTTCAGCTAGAAGCCAGGGTTCCTTCAAAAATAGCTATAAACATATAAAATATACTCAACTTTGTTAATAAATAAATGCAAATCAAAAATAATAATAAAAAAAGAGATGATATTGTGAAGTAGAGAATGAATGCATTTTGGGAGCTCTGATATAGCACGAGTATCAGGTGACATAGTCTGTCTCGGAGGATAGCGTCATGAGGATTTTTCTGGACGCCCCTGTAAAGTTCGCCTTAACAAACTGTAGATAGAGGTAGTGCATGGATGCAGGAAATGGCTTAAAATTACCTGTGGAAATCGGCAATACTCTTATGAGAGTCATTTTAAAAAAAGTTATATTGTCCAATGGAGATGGGCTGAGACTCGTGCTATGAAGAAGTGGTATTCCTAGGTGGAAGATTCAGCTAAAAATCCGAAGTGGGCTACCTTTGTAGGTAACGAGCTTTCCATCTAAATGGAATATCTAATCAGTATGCTGTAAATGGGAACCCGATCTGGTAGAGAACTGGAGATTATTGCTGAGTCTCCTTCCCAATTGTAGACTTTAGGAGTCTGAACACTCTGAGTAGACAAACTGATCTTCAATCTTGTTTTATTTACTAACAAACACGGTTATGTCCTCTGTTTCTAAAATAAGCAATTCTTATTTACTAGGCTTCTTAATTATGAATATCCAAAAGCATTCTAGGGGACTCCAAAACCTCCTGTTTTATTGATCAACAAAATATTGAACATCAAGTATTTCATATAAATATTTAATTCACCTAAATTGAATTTGCTCGCTTGTTTCAATATCATCCATTCTTATGGAAGCTATTTCTGGGAAATAATATTCTATGAGCTCAGATAGAAGTCATTTTAGCATTCTTTTTTTTCAACAAAAATGCATGTTCTTGCACCTAAACACTTTTGTTGAAAAGTTGTTAAGAAATACATTTCTAGGAAAGGAACAGATCAAACAGCATAGAAGCCGCAATAGAACAAGGCTTCTCAGTCTTTCCTCCTCCTCCAAGTATCAGTCTTTGTTACTCTGCCGCAGAAAGGTGAAATACAAGTCATTGAACAAGAAAAAATATTATCTATTATTTTCCCAGCTTTGTAATTCTCACCAGAAACACCTGAAACCATGTAAGTGACTGATGTTGTTTTCTAAGGAAGGGAAGACTCTCCTTCAGATGGCTACTCTGGCCCAGCACCTCAAAGCGATTACCTGATAAATTTCCCTTTGAATAAGAACGTTTTCCAGATTATGGCGGATCTTTTTAGCGATAAATATTGACTCTGGTTAGGATTTGGAATACACTGGGTGTTCTTCCATAGGTTTTGTTGGTATTTTTAAAGCTTTTCATCATCTTAGCTGAATAATCTCCAGTGTTCCAAAACAGAATAAAGCATTTTATAATATCAAACTCATACACACATTAAGAAAAACGAAAGAAAGAAAGAAAGGCTAAGACTGGGTCAATAATTTGCATATAGCTTTAAGTAGGAAAACAAGAAGGAAGGGAAACTCTAGTTAATATTTCACTATTCATTCTGATTGAAGTGTGATCAAAGGGTGTCATGAATTGAATTACGTCCTCCAAAAAAATATGTGTATCAATTTGGCTGGGCCATGATTCCCAGAATTGTGTGGTTGGCCTCCATTTTGTGATTGTAATTTTATGTTAGAGAGGATTAGGGCGGGATTGTTAACACCACCCTTACCCAGGTCACATCCTTGATCCAATGTAAAGGGAGTTTCCCTGGGGTGTGACCTGCACCACCTTTTATCTCTCAAGAGATAAAAGGAAAGGGAAGCAAGCAGATAGATGGAGACCTCATACCATCAAGAAAGCAGTGCCAGGAGCAAAGCACATCCTTTGGACTGGGTTCCCTGTGTGGAGAAGCTCCTAGTCCAGGGGAACACTGATGAGAAGGCCGAGAGAGAAAGCCTTCCCCTGGAGCTGACGCCCTAAATTTGGACTCTTAGCCTACTTTACTGTGAAGAAATAAATTTCTCTTTGTTAAAACCATCCACCTGTGGTATTTGTGTTATAGCAGTGCTAGATGACTAAGACAGAGGGGAAAAAAAAGAAACCCTAATACACATTGCACACTACGTGCTTTTTCAGTGATGTTCGGTATTCATTAGGTAAGCTTGACACTTTCGTGCCAATACCGAAGGGATGTTTTTGTTTGAAAGAAATGCCTATGAATATATCAGTTAGCAACTTTGCTATCCAGATGGCAACAATTTTAAGACAGATTGTGAAAGGGACATCAATTATTTTTAGTTAAGTCAGCTTTCCTCAGCCCAGACCCTGTTTACCTGTAAAGCAGCTCTGAGTGATCTGCGGGGTGACTTTTGTAAATGAGGCCTACTAATAGCTGTGAACATTCAATGCTGTTACGTGAATTCCAAGGCAGAAACATTACTGCCCTTTCCCGGTGTAAAACAACACAAACTACGTATGTATGACTGTGATGATCTTTTCAGTTCAATTAAAATGAAGGCAAGGAAAAGATCATCACAGTCCTATATACGTAGTTCAATTAAAATGAAGGCAAGGAAAAGATCATCACAGTCATACATACGTAGTTCAATTAAAATGAAGGCAAGCTATTTTTACTGTATCCTGTGGGTGACCCACCCAATGATAAGTGTATATAAATACTCTAGTTCAAGAAAGGACATTCAAACTCAGAATCTTGCCATTCTAACTCACATCTCCTGTCACCATGTCCTGCAACTTCTGCTCTGGAAACTTCTCCTCTAGCTCTCTGGGCAGCTTTCTGTGCTACCCAGGCTCCTCCTGTGGCTCTTCCTCCCCCATCTGCCTGGTCTACAGCACTGGTCTCTTTGCTCCCAGCACCTTCCAGTTGGGCTCCTCTCTCTACATGGGCTGTCAGGAGATCAGCGGTGAGCCCCGCAGTTACCAGAGGTCCTATGTGGTGTCCAGCCCCTGCCAGTCGCCCTGCTACTGCCCGAGGACCTCCACGCTCTGCAGTCTCTGCCAGAGGACTTACACTGGGGTCTCTGGGCTTTGGCTCCAGTAGCTTTCAATCTTTTGGTTGTGGCTCCCCATCCATGGGCGTTGGATCCAGTGGTTTCCAATCAGCGGGCAGTGCAACCAACACTTTCTCATCCCTAAGCTACAGATCTAGCTGTTGCCCACCAACCTACTTCTCTTCTAGAAGCTGTCAGTCTGCTTCTTGCCAGTCAGCCTGTGGATCTAGATTCTATTAATCATCTGTTCAAGGAGCCAGAAATTTAAACCCAATACCTGCTATTCACGATACATACTACGTCTTGGGGGGACATCTAGCTCAATTGGCATAACACAGTCTATAAAGAAAATGTTCTACATTAAGAAAAACAAGATACACACTATCAATTTCTCTCCTGTCCTATTACTGGCCCACATATTTGATTTTTACTCTTACTCGCTATGGATTAAGAATAAATTAAATTCCAGTAACTAGAAAATGTATTCGCTGGAGAAATATACCAGAATGACACCCCTGTAATTATATAGGCATGCAATACTGAAGCATACTTCTTAATATGTCTTCTACTTATTTCCCATAGCATATTTATTTAAATTTCACAAGGTGGAAAACATCGTGTTTAAATAAAAATGTTACTTAACATCCATATGTTTTTATTAATATTATTTGTGTCTGCAAAACTACTTCTAAGTATCTGGTTGCATTTTTCAGTATCTTAAAAAAAATTTTGACTTTAAAGTGTAAAATTGTCCAATTTCCTTTTGATTTAGAACAAATTAGTTCATCTTTCATGTTTACTCCATCCAGTAATCTGTTTACAAGATAAAACCCAGAGAAGGCATTTTTGAGACTATCCCCCCACCAAAAAAAACCCAAAATAACTCTGATCTTTTGTTCTGCAGGGAGTTAGAAATTTCAATATTTTATGTAAAATTATTCAAGTTATAAGGGATATTAAATTGGCTACATTACATAATTTTGAAAGAAAGTTTGCTTTTATAAAATGTGTTCTAAAATATGTGAGAAACTGGAAAGAAGGTATCCAGTAAGGAGTTAGATCTTAATGAAGTAGATGTTGGTGAGGGCTCCAGTTCCCCCAGCCTGATTGCCTCATATGCGTGTGAAAGCTGGACAATGAATATGGAAGACCAAAGGAAAATTGATACCTTTGACTTATTGTGTTGGTGAAGAATATTGACTACACTACGGACTGCCAGAAGAACAAACAAGTCTATCTTGGAAGAAGTACAGCCAAAATCCTCCTTAGAAGAGAGGATGGTGAAACTTCGACTCATGTACTTTGAACATGTTATTAGGAGGGACCAGTCCCTGGAGAAGGATATCATGCTTGGTCAAGTAGAGGGTCAGCGAAAGAGAAGAAGACCCTCAATGAAATGGATTGACACAGTGGCTTTAACAATGGGCTCAAACATAGCAATGATTGTGAGAATGGCACAGGACCGGGCTGTGTTTCATTCAGTTGTGCATGGAATCACTATGAGTTGGAACCGACTCAATGGCACCTAATGACAATGACAAAGTTCCAGATAAGAAATCAATCTCTAAATGAAATCTAACATTTATTAACAAGTAGGCCCAACATTTTTCATATAATGAGTTCTATAAATTTGAAACCTGATTTTTTTGCTTTTTTTTTAGTTGTTTAATTGACAGCACTTGTATGAAAAAAAATTAACTCAAAACTTATGCAAACATTTTCTCATTACAGGATTCAGCTAAGCATCCCATAGCTGATAATCCTTCAATCAGTAATGTGCCTCAACCTCTTTATCCATCAAATCAAGGACATTGCTAAAGATACAGATGAACTAGATCCTTACCCCTAGGGTAACCACATGTCCTGGTTTACTTCTTTTGTTCCAGGATCTATCCCATTTGACGCTGTCTCAGATTTTCACTTTGTGTTACTAATCAGTAATAGTTAACACTAAAATATCATCATCAGTTTTGGAGAGCTGCACTTTGCTTTGGACCACATAGGTGGTGAAAATGGTTAAGCGCTCAACTACTTGCCAAAAGAATGGCAGTTCAAACCCACCCAGAGGCGCCTCAAAAGACGGCCCTGGTGATGTGCTTCTGAAAGGTCACAGCCTTGAAAATTCTGTGGGGCAGCTCTACTCTGTATGTATGGAGTTGCCATAAGTTGGAATCGACTTGATGGCAACTAATGACCACACTTTTTTTTGACATGATTTCATTAAGTGACATATAAGACATGTATAGCGTGAACAGAGTTTTCACTTTAACTAATTGTTAGATCCAAAAGAAGACAAAAACATATCATATCCCTCTTCACCTTTTCTAAACAAAAAAGAATTAACAGTTTCCTTTCAAGAACAGCATGCAGAAGGATCCCTAAAAAACAAATTACTTCCAGATATAAGGGCTGGGACAGCTCCCAACTTCAAATCTTGGTGGTGGGTCATCTGTTGTTCTATTCTAGCCAGTGGTGCCATGGCCATTCCATAGTCTGCAAGATACATCAACATCCACCCGCAAACCATTAGATGGATTAGTGGAAAATTTAAGAATTACTGGTTAGGTTTGTATGAAATATGGAGAAGAAATTGAGTTTAGTATTCCTGCCAGAGAGCCTATAAAGAATAATCAGAATGATCCAGCTACAGTGGTGTGGCCATTTACTATATTGTTAAATCTACAACTATTTATTTTGCTTGTGGATGCTTTTCTTCTTTAAATTTTGCAAAAATCTTTTCAGGAGCAATGGACCAAAAATAAAAGTTCATGTTTAATGAAATCAAGTTAGCACTGAATTTGTATTACTAAAGAAAATTGCTGATGGCTATATGACATGTGCAACATTTGATGACATTTAGTACCCAACATGGCGGCCAGTGAGAACATTGACCACATGAAAAGCAGAATCATTTTGCTGAAAGAACATTGATATCTACTTCAAAAGTTAGTAGAAATTTTAAAAGATTTCTTCCAAAGACGATGATTGATATCAGCATTTTCATTTAGGTCAAATAACTGTTCTAAACTATTTTTACTCATTTTAAATCCTATATCTTCTTGTGCACGCACAAAAAATAAGCAATAGCTGATGATGTGCCTCATAGTTAGCAGAAGAAAAACTTCACTAAGGATTAGATGAAGAAAGTTTTGTACCAAAAAAAACAAAAACAAACCTGCTGCCTTCGAGTCAATTCCGAATCTTAGCCACCCTATAGGACAGAGTAGAACTGACCAGTAGGGTTTCCAAGGAGCAATGGTGGATTTGAACTGCCTACTTTTTGGTTAGCAGCCAAGCTCTTAACCACTGTGCCACCAGGGCTCCAACAGTTTTGTATCAGTGTTGTCAAATACTTCAAATAGAAAAATTAATTTCAATGGCTTGATTTCTTCATCCAGTTCAAAGAATCAAAGTAAAGCTACCAAAAATTCATAATGTTATTTTTGACAATACCAATGTAAAGTGTAGCCCTGGTGGCACAGTACTTAAGTGCTCGACTACTAACCAAAAGGCCGGCGGTTCGAATCCACCAGCCGCCCCTCAGGTGAAAGATGTGGCGGTCTGCTTCCATAAAGATTGCAGCCTTGGAAACTCTTTGGGAGCCCTGGAAGCACAGTAGTTAAAGTGCTTGGTTGCTAACCAAGAGGTCGGCAGTTAGAACCCACCAGCTACTCTTTGAGAGAAAGATGAGGCAGTCTGCTTCCATAAAGATTACAGCCTTAGAAACCCTATGTATGGGGCAGTCCTACTCTGTCCTATAGGATCGCTGTGATTGGAAATCGACTCGATGGCAGTGGGTTTTGGGTTTTACAGCATAAAGTCCTTTAAAGAGTTAAACATTGAAGATAAAATTATTTGTTGTCCTTAGAGTAAAAATATCATGGTAAAAACAATAAAATTGAGATTTCTATGGAACATAAATACAGTTCTAATTATAACTAATAAATAGTAAACACATAATTCATAATTGTTTCTCAGCAAGCTGCAATATTCTACCAATCACAATGGAAACTGTTGTTTTAAAACTTTAATATATGTATTAACATGTTTTCACCTAGTGACATATTTAATGATCCTTGAAAGGAAAGTGTTAGTTCTGTTTTGTTTGGAAATGATGAAGAAAAGAGGGCTAGGATATGCCTTGTCTTCTTTTGGATTTAACAATAAATTAAAAACTTTGTTTACTCTATGTATGTCTTATGTCACTTGGTGAAACCATGACGATGTTATGTATGTATATGGAGTGCTGGTGGCGAAGTGCTTAAGAGCTCAGGCTGCTAACCAATACGTCAGCAGTTCGAATCCACCAGCTGCTCTTTGGAAACCCTATGGGGCAGTTCTAGTCTGTCCTACAGAGTTGCTATGAGTCAGAATCGACACAACAGAACACACCACCACCACCAACGTGTCTATATATACATATATCTCCAGTTTATTTGACACTCAGTTTGTTTTTTCCTTACCTCATCAATCTCCTCTTCAACTTCTATCTGTTGTATTATTATTATCTCTGAGCTCTTGTTAGTTGATTTAAGGTCATTAGGTGGCTGTTTTACTCTGTCATATGTGGTTGCTATGAGTTGAAAATCGACATGAAGGCACCCAACAACAATAAAAACAATGTAAGTTACTTTACATAGCAAAGTACATGCTGGGAATTTTCTTCTGTTCTTTCTTGGACTATGTATTCTTCCATGCTCGATTCCTGTGCCTGCCCTTCCACCCTCACGTCCTCACCTATGATCCCAAGCACAGTTATAGGGAACAGTTCCTTGTAGACTTTACTCCCTTTGTACAGACAGCATCTCCCGTCAAGCATGTGCAACACTTTTTTCACTTTCTACCTGAGCTTCTCCAAGGTCACAACTAGGAAAGTAAAAGGAGCCCACTGTGAGCCCTCTCTTGCACAGTTATAAAATTCCAGGAAGTTAATGCACATTTGAGACAATATTTGACCTATGGGAGATAGACGCTGATAGTTACAAATTGTTCTCCTTGTTGATCAGATCTCTGGGTGGATACTTCCAAGAGGCAATTTATATATTCCTAAAAAGATGGAAGTGAGATTAACCCCAGTTGTCCACTGTATAATTAACTCAAAAACACAAGTTGATGTTATATGAGAATTTTCTCTTTGGTTCTTTAACTTCCAACTTTTCCCACCCTTGCTTCCTGGGATCATGTGCCAAATAAGCTGCCTGCACTTAAGTTCTTGTTTTGGGCTCTGCTTTCAGGGAAACCCAGGCTAAAACTAATGAACATAAACATTTTTTTCAATGCTGCCAAGGATTTTAAAGAGAGATAATGATTATGTTTACTGTTTGAATTATGAAACCTTGGTGGTATAGTGGTTAAGAGCTACAGCTGTTATCCAAAAGGTCGGCAGTTTGAATCCACCAGGCACTCCTTTGAAACCCTATGGGGCAGTTCTACTCTGTTCTATAGGGTTGCTACGAGTTGGAATTGACTCAACGGCAATGGGTTTGATTTGGTTGGTTTTATATGCTATGGAGCCCTGATGGCACAGTGATTAAGAGCTCAGCTGCTAACCAAAAGGTTGGCAGTTAGAATCCATCAGCCACTCCTTGGAAAGCCTATGGGGCAGTTCTTCTCTATCCTGTAGGGTCACTGTGAGTTGGAATCGACTGGACGACAACAGGGATTTTTTTTTTTTAATGCTATATAATTTTCCTAGTGCTTTATTGTTTCCTGAGACATTTGGCCTGCAAAAGCTGAAAATAGTAATATTTGATTCCAGTTTTTGAGATAAACTTGAAAGACTACTGCTGATACCAATGGAGTGTTGCTTTTAGATTGATTCAGATTGAGTGTTAGAGAAGCATCAGGAGCGAATCTCTTACCTGCTGAACCCACTTACTGCCCACCTGAGAGCATTATTATTCTCCTTACACATGTGTAGAGGTGAGGCAGGGATTTTGGCATTTTTGCCAACCAACAATGAGCTAAGTGTTTGCCCTGGGAGTTGCTTAAAACTCATGTTTTCTCTTAAATGAAAATCCACATTCGAATAGTAGACTTTTAGGTAATTTTCTGCCTATGCACACTCCTCATCTTATAAATTACATCATATTCTTATTGGCTGTGTTCCTAGTTTATGTGCCAATTTCTTTGTTTGTCTTCATCAGCAGAAATGCAAGTCCCCCATTCTCAAGCACTTTTCACTGTTGTTGAGGTAAGTATGAACACGCAAAATATGGCCTTTCAAGAAATGACTTCCTCAATAGGAAAGACATCCAATACTAACAAAAATTTACCTAAAGCTGTCAAATTGTAAATGCCTCAGATCCAGTTGCAAAATCATATTGGTCTTTACTTAAACCTCCCAAATTCTTCAACACAAAAATTATAGTAAAAAAAAAATGATAAGGCAAACAGTATGTTTAGATGCCATATTCTGTAAGTTTATTAGGTTAGTCCCTTTATTTTCAGCTGCTTTTGAAAAACAATCCAATAGCATATATTCTATCGACAGTGTAAATAATATGACTTAATTTGGGGTTACCCATTAATTTTGAAGTCTTCCAGAAGTTGGTGATGTGAGAAGCTGGTAATGGATAAATATAAAGATAGTTGTAACTAAAGGGAATGAAAGAAATGGCTACTTTGAGTAGAGACTTTGCCCTCAATAATCAAAAGGATGTGAACACTTAACAAGCTGACCGATAGAAGCCCAATCCACAGAGTGGTCTGTAGCAAGAAGACTGGCAGCTTCTAGAGGTCAAGTAAGCTGGGTGGCAGAATCTGGATCCATAGCCCAAGAAAGGGAAGCCATGACCCAGGGGTCTGAAACCACTGGATCCACAGCCCAGTGAGTAGCAGCTTCTGGATCCATAGCCCAGAGAGTTGCAGCTGCTGAAGCCAAAGCCCGGAGACCCAGTGTAAGTCATCTGGCAGGGACTACAGAGCGTGGAGGTCCTCCGGCGGTAGCAGGACATCTGGCAGGGGCTGGACACCACACAGGCAGTCGGACATCTGCTGGGTTCACAGCAGGTCTCCTGACAGCTCCTGTAGACAGAGGAACCCAGCTGGATGGTCCTGGGAGAGCAGAGACCAGTGCTGTAGACCAGGCGGCTGGGGGAGGAAGAGCCACAGGAGGACCCTGGGTAGCGTGCACAGCCACCCAGAGAGCGAGAAGAGAAATTTCCAGAGCAGCAGTTGTAAGACATGGTGACAGTTCAGCTGAGATACAGTGAGAAGACTTTGAATTCTAATGTCAACTTCTAGACTGGGACATTTATATACTCTCAGCAATGGGTGTGGACACTGTAGGGTAATGATTCCTACACTGGAGTCTCTCATTTGGGTATGTGTAACTCCATAATCTTCTCTGTAATTGCAATTGTATTTGAATAGTTTTCCATAAACGGTTTTTATGGGTGCTATAATTTTGTTGTTACAGTACAAAGCCAATAAACTACTCCTATGTTAGAAGTGTTATGACTGTTTTACATTAATTCCAACCCCATCATGGCCAGGAAAGAGCATCCTTTTCCTCTGGCATTTGCTTGCTGTGTATCCACTTCCTGGATAACCACATCTGGCTTTGCTGCTCCATGTCTTCCTCCCTAGGGAGAATAATGATATAACATCAATATTCTTCTGGTTCAATAGCTCTGAGGCACAGCTTCCATCTGGACGAGAATGATCCACCTTGTCACCATGCATTCTCATTCTCCAAAATTAAAAAAAGAAAAAAAATTGCCGAGTCAATTCTGACTCATGTCGATCCTGTGCTTGTCTCTGTGGTAATTAGTGGCAGCAATAGAAAACTAATACAATAAACACTATTGCTACATGGTGTGTCTCTTATCCAATGAAGAGATACAACAAAGAGACTAAGATATTTACTTTACTTGGCATAGTGTTTTCAAGATTTATTCATATTGTAGCACGTATAAGGACTTTATCTTCACGGTTGAGCAATTAATTGAATAAAAAAGGACAAATATTGAATGATCCCACTTACATATAATATCTAGAACAGGCAAATGTATAGAGATCAATGTTTATTAGTGGGTATGAGGACTGGGAGGAAGGGGGAAATGGGGAGTCATTACTTAGGAAGAATTCAGTATTTGTGCATGGTGACGGAAAATTTGGCAGCCGATAGTGGTGATGACGGCATGACATGATTGATGTAATTGATGTCACTGAATTCTACATGTGAAAAATGTTGAATTGGCAAATGGTGGTGCAGTGGTTAAGAGCCTGGCTGCTAACCAAAAAGGTCAGCAGTTCAAAGCCTCCAGCTGCTCCTTGGAAACCCTATGGGGCAGTTCTACTGTGTCCTATAGTGTCGCTGCAAGTCAGAGTCCACTCAATGGCAACAAGTTTGTTTTATGTTTTATGTATTTTTTTACAACAATAAAGAAAAGAGAGAGAGACTAAGAAAAAGATGGTTAGAAAAAGAAAGAGACCTTGCCATGTATTTAAAGACAAAAAATCAACCTGAGATGGTCTGTAGACAGCCTAAGAGCCATCACTAGTGTGATAAGGGGGGAAAGAACTGAGAGAGGGACACAGAGAAGGCCAGGACTTGAGACTTCATTTCTGTTACACTTTTGACCTATGGTTTGTTTCATCTCAATGTCTTTACAATCAAAACTTCTCAAAATTAATATACTTGGTATATTTTTATGTATTGGTCATCTTGTCATCATCTATATTTATAAATATTCCAGGGTTCTCTCCTCTTAGAATATGTGTAGCTTTCTACTGCACATGCTTTGATTGTCTATCTGACATTTCCAGAGCCAGGTACTGTCCTATATTTTCCTGTCTAAATGTGAACTTTCTTTCTTTCCGAGTCCTCTTTTATTCTGCAGGGTATATGAACATAGACTTCCCATGGGTACCCTGTGACATGCCTGGGATCACAGGACCACAAATCCACTTTCAAGATAACTATTTTATGTCTCTTTTTATTTTTCTTTTCTGTATTTTTTTTCTGATTTTCTTTTCTTTTTTTTTTTGTTCTACTATGTTTTATTTATATCTTTGTTGCTTTTTCTGAACTGTAGATTCAAATCTGAAAAAAAAAGTTTGATAGATGTATCATATAAACTTCTTCTTTCCAAGTTCATTCACAAAATCTTTGATGCCAAAATACAACCAGTTAAATAAGTTATTTTGGGGCTAAAAGAAGTGTAACGTCATTGTGAACGGCATTGTTTTCTTAATGTATTTTCTACTAAAGCTATATTATCCTTACAAAAGTAATGCTAAAAATTCTCAATTTACTCAATTATAATGTATTTCAATTTTTAAAAAGTAACATAATGTAGACCTTCTAGAAGAAAGGGTCGGGGGGAGTAAATGCACCTAATTCAAATGACTATTCTGTGAGGCCTTTTTTGTCTGCTCTTCAGAACCAGAATTCATTTCTCCTTAATTTGTGCCCCAACAATTAGGGTAAGTGTCCTATCAATGCAATACTGTTGACACTATTCTTTCCCTATTTTTTATCTTTCAGGCACAGTTCTTCGAAATAATCTTGATGACAAAATTTAAGAGTTTACTGAGGAGCATAAATTTCTCAGGCAGAACTGTGAAGTTATTGAATTTTTCTTCAGTGACTGTAGCCTCCTTGTTCAAGGATCCTACTGTGAGCCGGTTAACGTGTCAAGGGGTGGTCTTCTCTTCCCCATTGGCCCTTAACCTCCAAACCTTAATCCATATGAAACCAATATGTGTGAGAAGAGTTTGTAAACTTCCCAACTTTGAGTCCAAGACCAGAGATAATATTGTTTATTCTGTATGCTAGAGAATAAACCATTTTGTTCTGCTATGTCAAAACCATTAAAACCATTTTTTTTTAACTGAGTTGTTTATCGACAATTAAAAATTTGGTTATTTCATTAAAATGTATGACCTGATTGTACCTTCAATGCGTTGTTATCTTTTGGGTATGGATTCTCATCTCTAATCTATGGATCATATGATTTTGATCTTTGGGCATTTCTAACAGAATTCTAGCCTTAGTTTACATTTACAACTTTTGCCACTCACCTACTTCTTTCTAGAAATTACCAGTCAACTTGTCACTAACATGCCAAGGATCTCATTTTATGAATCAAGTAAGTGAGAATTTCAATAAACAAAAGCGAATACTTGCTATATAAAGATTCTCTTTAATCACTATCTGTTATTAATCACAAAATACTTTCTTTTTTTTTTTTTTTTTACTATTATTCAAAATAGATTAGAGAGCTTTTGAATTCTATATTCTGGAAAATATATTCATTAGAGAAAGAATATTATGGATGTTTTTCTGAAATATGCTGCACTCATATTAAAGCATAATATAATGTAATATAGTCTTGGTATTTTTCCCTAGGGGCATTTCTATTTAAATTTTATAAGGTGAAGAAATATTGAAGGTTTCTCAACAGACAGATTTTTGAGGCTTCCAAATATGTGTTTGTCTATAACTTATGCAGAAAACAGGGCTGAGAACATGGATTCAAATTTAAGTCATTTAAGTGATTCCAGGAAACACCACCAGGGGAGTGATACAATATAATGGGGTATGGAAGGAGGGCAATAAAAGATACATTATTAAGCCAGGTACTACTGTAGGCAAATGGAGCTTAATTCTAACGGATAATTTCTTACACAGAATGCAGAATGCTCTTGTGAGGTGAAAGGGTCCTTAGGCGGAGACTTACAGATGTCCCCAGTAATAAATCTTCAGAGTATTCAGGGAAATATCAGGCTATATGGACAGGGTGTTGAGAGATTCTGTTAAGGTGGGGATTACTCTGAAAAGCAAAGGTAAAAAAGTATGGAAGGCAATGGCCCTCCTCACTGTTGTTACTCACCTATTTGAATCACTCCTACATATTTTGGTAAAAAAAAAAATCATGCTTTCAAAATTATGTAAAATTAACAATTTAATATTGTTTAAAATATCTAAACTATCCCTTTAAGTGAGAACAAATAGAAAATCTAGATAAAGCACAAAAAATAATATGTGTTTGAAAATTTCCAAGAAATATCAAAGCATTGGGAAATCACACAAATAATATATGGGCTAGGACTGAAAATCAAGAGATGTGATCCTGCCATTTGTAGTTGTTCTTCCCTTAAAGTTATGTGCTGATTTTGAAAATGGTGACTGAGAGGCTGAGAGTTTCCACAAACTCACAGGACTAGAGGAAGAAATTTAAATTCAGGTACCACCAAGGAGTTTGCGTATTGGAAAATATCCTGGACTTGGGAGAACAAATTCCTATAAGGAAAATTGAATTGCAAATACTATCTCACAAGGATTGATGCCTAGCTCTGAATTATCTCAATCCCTGATTGGATCAAAATGATCTAGGATGCTGGTGTCTTTTTGCTAGCAGCCTGCCAGAAACATAAGTAAACTCTCTCTGGAAGAAAGTAAATTAATCCAGAGTCTTTTAGTGTGAAATATCTATTACTCTCTCAAAACATAGGAGGAATTTGAAAAGATATACTTAAAACACAAGGGAACACTAGAAAATTGAATCTGAACCACACAATAAAGATAGTGGATCTGTCAAATCAAATATTAAACTACCTATGTGAAGAAATTAACAACACGAAATAGGAAGGTATTATTTTCAAAGAATAATTATGTCTAAAGAACTAAAGATAAGATTGAGAAAAAATTGGGGGGGAAAATTAAAAACATATAGCAGAACCTAATTGAAATTTTAGAAATTTAAAACATAATAACTTTTTTTAAAACCTTCGATGGATGGGTTTAGCAGGAGATTAGACATAGCTGAAGAGAGTATTAGTAAATTAGAAGATGAGACATAAGAAAATTTCCAAACCAAAACACAAAGAGACAAAGTAATTAAAAATACAGAAAAAATTGTAAGAAGTGCATGCAACTTAGTTAAAAGGTGTATCTCACTTATAATTGGAATCTAAGAAAGAGGGAAGGAAGAGAGGGGAAGAAATCATATTGAAGAGACTACAGCCAATCAGTTTACCAGAAGTGATGAAAGGTGAAAGGTACCCATTCAGGTATAAAATAGTGATGAGGAAAATGATGCAGAGCTGGCCTAACCAAGGTGCAGGTGATTGATGGATGGGCTTTCCCAGTCATTACCCAGAGACAGCCTGTCACATATGCTCCAAAGCTAAACAATCAAGTTTTTTTTTTTCCCCAACCATTAAACACCAGAATTTTCCCTAGAAGTGAGGATGGTGAGACTTTGAATTGCTTACTTTGGACACATCATCAGGAAAAAACAATTGCTAGAAGAGGACATCATGTCTGGTAAAAATAGAGGGCCAATAATAATGAAGGAAACCCTCATCAAGATGGATTGACACAGCTGCCACAACAACAGACTCAAACATACCAACCGTCACGAAGACGGCGCAGGACCAGCAGTGTTTCCTTCTGTTATACATAAGATCACCATGAGTTGGAGCCAACTCATCTGCAAACCACAATAAAGAGTTAAAATAATCTTCTTGGTTAAGTTTAGATAACATCCTCAAGAACAGAATTTCCACTGTGAATTCTTTGCTATCTAGCAGCCAATTACTTTAATGTCAAAAGAGTGTAAACAAGATTCAATATTCTCAGACTGTCTGCATTTTTTTCCTTCTCTAGACTCTCCCTTACCTCTTATGAATGTTAGTTTCCCTTTGTGTCTTAAAGACAAAGTCTAATGGGAGTTATTTCCCTCACAGGTAAGTAAGCATGTTGCATGCAAAACAACAAAGTGCACCGGGATACTCTTTGACACACAGACTCAAGAAACATCACAAATCCCAAACATGATAAATATGAAAAAGATGACTAAAGGCCATTAGACGAAAATAAACTCAATAGAGAAATATGCAAACCCACAGTGACAATCAGAGATTTCAACATGCTCTTTATCAGTAATGGGAAGAAACAGAAGACAAGCAGTAAGGGCATAGAAATGTGAACAACAAGATCAAGAAGCCTGACCTAATTCAAATGCACAGGGCATTGCACTCAACCACTTCACTATATCCATTATTTCCAAGGCCCTCAGAAACTTACCAATGTAGATCATAAGCTGGGCCTAAGGACGAATTTCACCAACTTCTAAAAGATTGTGCTCATGTGGAGTAGGTTCTCTGGTCATGGTGGTTTAAGTTAGAAAACAATAGCAACAACAACATTAACTAATAAATTCTTGTAATTTGGAAATTAAGCAATATGCTTCTAACTAATCCATGGTCAAAGAAGAAAGCAAATGAAAATATAAAATATATTCAAATCAAACCATGCATAGTGGGAAAGTTATAGCCTAAAATACATGCATTTTAAAAGAAAAAAGGCTAAAATATCACTGACCTATTATCAATACCCAGAAGTCAAAATAAGAAAGCACAATGACCTCAAATTAAGCAAATGAGGGCAGTAATAGAAGGAAGAGCAGACGTTACTGAAAACAAAAGCAAATGTAAAATAGAAGATCAACAAAGTCAGACACTCAGGCTTCTTGGTAACAAGTTGATTGCCAATCTCTAGAAGAGACATAGGTGGAGTGACAAAAGTTAGTTCTATAACATATTGTATAAGTCCAGATCTGTCAAGAAGCAGACATCAACATGGAGTTAAGATACAAAGACTCTATTAGGAGAATACCTATGAGAGGAAACTGTTAGTGAGTGGGAGGAAGCTTATAGAGTTGTCAGAGTGAGATCTAAGCTTGAATGAAGGTGATAGAGAAGGAATTGCCTGAGACTGCCTTGCAGACTAAGGATAATTCCTCCAGGCCATTGCGGAATGTTCCAGCTAAAGCTGGCCAACAGAGGAGTCTGATGTCTTCCAGGAACAGGCTTTCGTAGTTTTTCTGCTGTGCTCAGTCATTGCCTGGGGCATCCAAGGGAGCACATGGCTTCAGAACAAATGCAACAATAGATTTTGAACTACACCAGGTCCAGCCCTTGGCCAATTCAGCCTCCTATAGATGAAGATCAGTGAGAAGTGGTGGTTCAGTGGATCTTTCATGTGGACATCCATGTGGCCTTACTGACAAATGCACCTCAAATGTGGCCACCACCCATCTTTCAGTGGAGGCTTGCTGCTGCTATGATGCTTGAACAGGTTTCAGAGAAGCTTCCAGACTAAGACAGATTAGAAGGAAAGGCCTGGAAATCTACTTGTTAAAATCAGCCAATGACCCTATGAATCACAACGGTCCTATCTGCAACCGATCATGGAGATGGCATAGAACCGGGCAGTGTTTCATCCCATTGTGCATGGGGTCACCATGAATTGTGGGCTGACTTGACAACAGTTAACAACAACAGCAGTTGAAGATCTGAGAATTGTATTTTCAGGGCTGCCGCATATAACGAGAATCTGACAGAACCACAGGACTCAGATCAGATACGTTAAATCTAATTGTTTCTTTCCCTCACCCCAATAGTGTCAAGATCTTTGACTCATGTTATAAGGGTCTAAATTGGTTTCCACTTGTAACTGTCTCAATTCTGTCCCTTTCTGTCACCATATCTTTAAATATTGTCCAAGTTTCTCTCTGGTCCTAGCCATCACTGACATTCAATTTGTCTTAACCAGTATTTTTCAACTATTCATGAGACACTCTGGGTAACAGGATGTAATAGATGGACAATAATGTTGGAGAATGAGAAAGAATGAAGATAAGTAGGGTTAATCTTTAGTAGATTTCTCCTCAAGGTTTAAGTTGTGTATCTAATCCATTGATACAAAAAGAAAGGTACTTTATCTTACTCACCACACTTCAGAGAAAAGTATTCACCTAACATAGCCAGAAACAAGACACACGAAGTATAAGCATGAGGAAAAGGAAGGGCCCTGTCATAGTTTGAATTATGTCCCCCAAAAAATGTGTGTATCAATTTGGCTAGGCCATGATTCCTGGTACTGTGTGATTTTCCTGTATGTTGTAAACCTGCCTCTATGATGTTAATGAGGGAGGTTGGGTGGCAGTTGTGTTAGTAAGGCAGGACCTGATCTGCAAGACTGGATTGTGTCCTGGGCAATCTCTTGAGATATAAAAGACAGAAGTGAGCGGTGAGACAGGGAGCCCTCATACCATCAAGACAGCAGTGCTGGGAGCAGAGAGTGTCCTTTGGACTGGGGTCCCTGCACAGAGAAGCTCCTAGTCTGGGGGAACACCAAGGAGAAGAAGGCCGACAGAGAGAAAAAGCCTTTCCCTGGAGCTGATGCCCTGAATTTGGACTTTTAGCCTACTTTATCTGTGAGGAAATAAACTTCTCTTCATTAAAACCATCCACTTGGGGTGTTTCTGTTATAGCAGCACTAGATGACTAAGACAGGCCCCACTGACCATGATGGGATGAGCATCAATGTCAAACAGTCATAGCATTTCTGAACATAAGAACAGTTCATTGGCTTTGTGCTGTAACAACAAAATTATAGCACCCTTTAATACAGTTTATGGGAAACTATTCAAATGCAATTACAGAGAAGTTTATGGAGTTACACATATGTAGATTAGGGAGCACAAATATGGAAAGGATGACCATGTAAGGTACCACACCTATTGCTGAGAGTATATAAGTCCCCAGTCTAGAAGGTGACATTAAAACTCAGAGCACCCTCTCACTGTAACTCAGCTGAACTCACATCTTCTGTCACCATGTCCTACAACTGCTGCTCTGGAAACTTCTCCTCCCGCTCCCTGCAGGGTTCCCTGTGCTACCCAGGCTTCTCCTGTGGCTCTTCCTCCCCCAGCCACCTGGTCTACAGCACTGGTCTCTGCTCTCCCAGGATCTATCCGTTGGGCTCCTCTCTCTACAGGGGCTGTCAGGAGACCTGCGGTGAGCCCAGGAGCTATCAGACCTCCTGTGTGGTGTCCAGCCCCTGCCAGACATCCTGCTACTGCCCGAGGACCTCCATGCTCTGCAGTCCTTGCCAGAAGAGTTATGCTGGGTCTCTGAGCTTCAGTTCCAGAAGCTGCCACTCCCTAGGCTATGGATCCAGAAGCTGTTACTCACTGAGCTGTGGATCCAGTGGCTTTAGGCCTTTCGGTTATGGAGTCCGTGGGTTCCCTTCTGTGGGCTGCGGGTTCAGATTCTGCCGCCCAACATATTTTCCTTTTAGGAGTTTCCAGTCATTTTGTTACCAACCAATCTATAGATCTGGCTTCTACAGATTAATTTGTTGACAGGCCAAACCCATTTGAGCAATGCAGCAAGATTCTATAGTAAGATCATGTGTTATCTTGATTTTTTCCATTGAAAGTTATCCTAATATTCCTTGATCACCAGCTTCTCTTTTCATCTCCAGTCCTCAAACATTGGCTGATAGACTAACTCTGCAAAATTAATGAGTGACTCAAATTGCATTATTGATAACATTTATGTATTTTCATTTCCCCCCAAAATAGGTGGGAAGTCAAGTAATTTTATTCTAATAAACTTCATTCTGCTATGCAAATATGCTGTTAATGTTGTTATTTATTAGTAATGTATTGACTAGATTTGTGTTGTCATTATTTCTGGTAATGGGTTGGAATGCTGAGATTTTGGGGGGTATGCACTAATTTTGTCTGGGCTTTAAATATTTTCTCTTCTTAAAGCAGGGATTTTCTATAGGCACATATTTTCCATATCCATCTTTTCTCTTTAACCAAAGTCTTAAGAGAATCGAATAGCTTTATTCACTCAGTGACTGTAGACCATACCTCTCCAAGGACAGACTGTTTTAGGGATGTTTGAAGCACAGGAACAAAATTTAAATGATGAACTGTAAGTGAAAAAAATTACAATGGAAGACCAGTGTGTGGCTGTACATTTTCAGAAAATACTGCTTATGATCTTTGGGAAATCACAGTGCAGAGTGGGTTTCACATATTCCTTTAATTGACTAAATCCCTGTATCCCAATTCTATTTTCAATCTGCTCCAGTTATCTCCATTTGCGTTAAAAAAAAAGGCAATAAACTTAGATGGGAAAAGAACTAGGTTCAGCAGGTGTGGAGTTGTATCTGTGTGCTTAGCCAACGTGCGAACTGAATCTAACTGAAAACAACAAATCTTTAATATCATCAAAAATAACTGTTTTATTGTATCTTTTTTTTTTAGTTTTTTGAAAAAATAAATGTTTATTTTAAGTAAGAGAAGTAATGTTTAAACATTATCCAAAGCTTGCGTTCAGTTTAACAAGTAAAAAACAAGACTTCTGTTTTGTTTACAATTAGGTACAAAACACTTGAGAATACATTTTGACAGTCAGTGGGTATTTTTAAAAAATAAGTTTTGCTAATGTAGCTTAAACAAAATATATTTACAGTGCCAGTTAAAATAAACAAGCTCTTACTGAGGAACTGTCCTTCCTCATGATGGATAGTTGGTATTTCAAAATAACATTCATTGTGAAGAATTCCTTTTAAAACAATGGTAAACCTGGTTCAACAATGTAGACGTTCAAATACCTTACGGTCTCTCCCTGACAAATACCGTTTTTTAATGTCTGCGGACCTACAAACAAGGTTCGCAAGTCATTTTAATTAAGAAATTTCAATGGAGCATATATTGGTACCCATACTCTCTGACAGAGAAACATTCATTGTGGCAATTACAGCAACACGTCTCATAATTACTTTAAAGGACTGTTACCAAGGCTTCTGCTTCTCTTCTCCATGTATATCTTTTTGTAGGTTTGAAACATTGCTTTTGAATCTTTTCCTGTGTTTTGTTGTGTCTCAAGTCCATCTGCGTTGACCCTTCTCTTCGGTAGTTTTGATTTAGGCAAAACATTTTTATCTTTAAATACAATTTTACCATTCAATTATTGTATATTCCTGTTTCACTCCGGACATGTCAATTCCCTCTTCACATGTACACTTCTTTGGTCCGACGAGCACGAAGTCCGAGTGCGAATAGCTAGGAGGACGCTGTATCTAGGAGAGGGCCGCCGGGCTCCTTAGCCCCAGAGTTAGTCAATTTAGATCCGCCTCTAGGGGCGGGCCAAAGAACCTGTTCTATTGTATCTTGACATAAAATTGTATTTTCTTTGTTTATACCGTTTTACTTTTTCACATCCAAGTGTTCAAAAAAGTAGGGTACTTTTGTAGATGGCGTGATAATAACTAGAGGTATAATACTTATATAGAACAAGCAATGTTCAGGTATTTTTTCTATTCTTTATTTTATAAGATCTTCAAACATCCCTGAAATTAGGAAATGAAACGGGGAGAATTATACACTTGGCAAAAGATCTAGTCTTGTAAGTATACAACAGTCTTGTTCTCTTTACTTCCTCCTTTACTTCCAAAGTAATAAAATATGAAATATAAAAAGAACTGTAGAGTTCATGAAATTTAACCTACTTATTCTACAGAGGTGAAAATTGAGACATAGAAGAGTCAGAATTTTCCAGGATTACACAGGAAGTTATTACTGAGCTATGAGTAGAATTACTTTATTCTATTAAACTGTGACATTCTTTCTTACCTCCTCTCCGTCTCTTCTCTTCCCTCTCTTTTGCTGCCTCTTCCTTTTCATCTTCCTCCATCATTTTTAGGAAGGAGTCATGGTGCTTATATAGCTGGAAAGAAAGATTCAGGAATAATGAAAGAACATTTTGGAAAAAAAAATCCTCAGCCATTGCATTATAAAGTTTAAAATGGTAAATAATAAAATCCTCTGTAAACTCAGTCCTTCTCACTTGAAAAGTTTGAAGTTTTAGTGATCCTGGTTGGTCCCAGGCTCATAATCTCTACCCAAGAGAAATAGTCAATCTTTATACAACAAAACATAGGCAACAGCTGGGCTGTCATGGGGAATAGCTTTAGCTTCTTGGCCAGGCTGGTGTCTTCTCTGTTAATAAATTGTTGTCTGCAGATTTCAAATGTAGGAGCAGTTTTCTGGCTTTCAGGAATACACTAGAGTCTTAGTTTCTTATTGCTGCCATAACAAAGTAAATCAAACTTAGTCGCTTAAACAATACAAATGTATTATCTTACAGTTCCGTAGGTCAAAAGTCTACATGGTCTCAGTATCCTAAAATTAAGCTGTTGGCCTTTTCTGAGACTCTAAGGAAGAAACTTTTTCCTTGCTTTTTCCAGCTTCTAGAGGCCCCCAGCATTCCTTAGTTCATGGCACCCTTTCTCCGTCTTCAGAGTCAACAATGGTGGGTCAAGTCCTTCTCACTTTGTGTATATTACTCTGACCTACTCTTCTACCTCCCTCTTCCACTTTTAAGGGTGCTTTAATTACATTGTAGTCTCTGGGTGGTGCAAATGGTTAATGCACTCGGCTACTAACTGAAAAGTTGGAAGTTTGAGTCTACCCAGAAGTGCCTCTGAGGAAAGACCTAGCGATCTACTTCCAAAAAATCAGCCATTAAAAACCCTATGGAGCTCAGTTCTCCTTTGACACCCATAGGATCCCCATGAGTCGGAGTCTACTCGGAGGTAACTGGTGCTGATTACGTTGGACCCACTTGGTAATCCAGGATAGTCTCCCTATTTTAAGGGCAAGTAATTAGCAAACTTAACTTCATCTACAGCCTTTCTGCCCCTGTGCCCTGTAAAGTAACATATTCACAGGTTCCAGGCTTTAGGACATGGACATCTTTCAGGGACCGTCATTCTGCCTACCTCAACTAGTAAACAAACATAAAAAAGACTCAGATTGCATCCTTTGTAATAAGACAGCATGAATTGCTCATGACAGCATGAAGTATGATAATGCATAAACCAGACTTATTACCATTGTTTCAATTGCCATTGTTTCAATTCCAACTCATAGCAACTCTATAGGACAGAGTAGAAATTCCCCATAGGGTTTTCAAGGAGCGGCTGGTGGATTCAAACTGCCGACCTGATTGGCAGCCTGAACTCTTAACCACTGTGCCACCAGAGCTCCAAGTATGATAAAGTGCTCACAAATAAATATCAAAATTCAATGTTGGAGACGGAAAACTTGTCATACCCAATTCACCTCACGTTATAAATAACATCGCATTTCAGGTTGATACTCAACATAAGAAAATGTTATTATTTTACAGTAAGGAACTCACATCCTGAGCTGATGTCATCCTTTTAGCACTCAGGGAACTCACACCTTTCTCCATTCCAAGTCTCTGGAAACACTGTGAACTTCCCAGAATACAGACTTTCATCTCTCCACATTCCAACAGTTTAGTCTAGTACAGTGTTTGTGGCCTTCCAGTTCCTACCAAGTTAACCTCACTCTGCACAATTAATGGGAGACCAGCTGTCACTCTTATCTGGTCTATGCCCCTTTGCTTCCAGTCTTCTAGCTCTCTCCTGTTGCATACTCTGACAGGTGCAAAACCAAGCGGTTCAAATCCCAAGCTTCTGCTGCCCACACAACTCTGATTCCAGAAGCTGCTGATCATCTCACCAACTGGTTTGGAGTTATGACTTCTAGGAATTAATGTAATCATTTTTTCTCAGAAACTCTCTCATGAATCATCTCTATGCCCTGGATTTCAACAATTCCTGTCTATTAATGCTTGTCTTATTAAGAACTCTCTACTCTGTTCCACTGATTTTATTTTTCTTTTCAAGAATGTTTTGCTTTTTCTAGCTCCCTCGCGTTTTATAAATTTTAGAATCAGTTTGTCAATTTCTACAAAAATGTTGAGAGTATGTTGAATTTAAAGATCAGTTTGGAGATGATGGACATCTTTTAGTCTATGATACAGGTCTCAATTTATTGGGGTCTTATTTGATTACTTTCTGCAATATTTTAAAGTTTTTAATGCTGATGTCATGAATCTCAAATTTCTTTCTTAGATTTTGTTTTTATGAGAGGGGAGAATCGTCAGCATCAGTCCAAGGCTGATTCCTATGAGGTGGAGGTCAAACACACCTCCTCTCTCCACTCTTTTTACCAATTCTGACATCAGCTGTCCCTCCCACTGCACTCTACTTCTCTGCTGGGTTCAATATTTCCTTGCAATGACCACACAGAACTCACAGACTATACTCACAGTTATAGGGATTATTAAGACAGTAACAGGTTACAAATCAGGATCAGGCATGACTTAGGATACAGTTCTTCAGTCAGGACAGCTTCTTCTCAGTTGTTCCCACAGGCAGGTCTCTCCCTACCCCTATGTCTCTTGGCCTCTGCCCCTTTTGGGCAAGTGTTACACAGCTCTTCAGGTCTGCCAATAAGTGCCCATAGGCATTCCACTCCACCAGTAAGCTTCCTGCCAGAAGGCACTCAGTTCTCTCTCTCCATGGGCCAGGAAGCCCACTGTGCTGTCTTCTGCCAGTCTCCTGATGCTACTGCTGCCATTTCTCCGCTGCAGTTGCCACCCCTTCTTGCCATCTTGCACTGTCTCTGTATTACAGCTCTCTGTCTCCTGGGTTTAGGAGCTTCTCAGTGCAGGAACCCCAGGTTCAAAGGACATTCTCTGCTCCTAGCTCTTCTTTCTTGGTGGTAGTGAGGTCCGTTCTCTGCACTGTGAACAACTCTCTTTTTAAGCCTAGCAGATGGCAAAAATGTCCAATCCTCTCATTAGGGCTCCATCCATACACTTTATTTGCACAGTCCCACCCCCACAAGGGTGCCATGCCTGTTATTTGCATTAACAGCAAGATGTCCACTGCCATTGGTGGACTATAAGCACCTAATTTGCATAGTCCTACCCAATCATTTTGTAGGAGTCACAAGACCATGACAAGAAAGACCATATACAAATGATTCATCACACTGCAATGCTGCTTTAACATATACTTTTTAAATTTAATGTTTCACATATATTTGGCTTGTATGTAAAAATTGATTTTTTATATTAATTCACTTATTAGCCCCAGTAGTTTTTTGTAGATTCCTTAGAATTTTCAGTGTAAACAATCGTGTTGCCTGTGAATAAAGAGAACTTTACTTCTCACTTGCTAATCTTATGTGTTTTATTTCTTTTCCTTGTCTTATTGCTCTTCCTAAGATGTATAGCACAATTTTGACTAGAAGTAGTGTGGGAATATGCTAACATGGATGGTTCTGCATGTTTGTGTGAGTATATAGTGTGTTCCCTCTTCCTCTATTTATAACAATTAATAAAAATGTCTCTTTAAGTTTTAAGTGCCTGTTGTTTATGGTATCAAATTACATCTGAACATGAAAACTGGTTAAAATTGATTGATATCATTCATCTTCTAGTTAACTTAAAAATTGTAAGCAAAAATATACTTGCTCTCTCACCCCCGATGAGCCTGGGAACTACCATTTTCAATATCTCCTCAGTTCATAAAACAGGATCTACACACTTAGAAATTTCCTAGTTGAATTTCCCCTAGTTCAAAATTACCGTACTCACTATGCCATCCCACCCCTATTACCTCTCTGTTTTAATTTGATTCCAATTCAACTTAGGCCTAATTAAAAGAGGAAACAAACAAACAACAACAACAAAACTAAAAGAAGGGTTTTATTTACTGGTGGAAGCATTACAAAGGAAATGAGATTTAAAAATGAACCTAAAAGTTGAGGACTCCTTTGAAAAGCAAAGACACAAGAATTATGGGAACAAACAAGGAGGCATATGTGAAGATAAAATGGAATGGCCAAAGCAAAGAGGAAAAATGTACATGGTATCTTCAGGGAGGAATTGAAGTTTAGTTGATTTACAGTGAAAAGTGGGTTTGGGCTATGTAGAAATGGAAAGGAGAGCTAGAAATATTGGTGAGTGCATTTGGATATTCTGAATATTCGGCTTCAATAATAGTTTTATCACTTATTCAAATTACCGAAAACACCTTCTTATTGAATATCCTTACTTCACTTTCTCACCTCAATCAAGTTATTTTTATTCAATCTCCAGACTCAGTTCAAAGAATACTTTCTCTGGGAAGCTTTGACTGACTTCTGAGATAGTCAAGGTCTCCTTGTTAATTGTCCTTATATGCCGAGGAACTGCTCATTCACAGTTTTAATCACTGTGGTAATTAAAGTTATTTATTAACATCTATTTACCATGCCAGATAATAAGGACAGAGAAAGAGGAACCATAAATGACATTTTAAGAATAGATATGCTAATTTTCTCCTTATAGGGTAGTATACCATTAAATAGAGAAACTAAAGACCAGAGAAATTGTTGACAGATTCCTTTGAGTGCATAGGAAAATTCACAAAGGTCACTGACCACAGTGGAATATACTCAAAAACAGATTAAAAAAAATAATAATGTGGAAACACACTGACCATGATGTTACACAGACTAAAAATTTAGCTTTAGGATATTTCCCTTGCTTCCTGAGAGATAATTCTAAAACTTCAGAATTTCCTGACTAGTCATAAAGTACCTTTATTATTTAAAACCTCCAGACAACACCTGAGGATTTGTGCAAATGAATTTGGAGCTTGCCTGACCGGAAAGACTACCACATAGTCTGACCTCAGCTGATCTCACGAAGGGGATCATGATCCAATCATCAGTCATGGTTAGTAGTCCAGGGACATGCTAAGGATAGTCAATGGTTAATTTTCTACTCAGTTTCCTCCTCTCCTCCTTTAAAAAAACCTTTCAAGACAGTGGGATACATTGTATCCCACCCACATTCTCTGGCTCTCAGGTTCTTTGGTACTTTACTTTTTCTGCTGAAACTATTTGCTTCCTTCTGGTGGGGTCTTGCATAACAGTGAAAGGTAAAAGAAAAGTTTGTTGAAGCAAAATACCTGGAGTATCAGGCTTACATGTAAGGTAATGCACTCAGGAAGTGTGACTGGGCAAAAATTGTGTTTATTTTGGCTTTTTTACACCAGGACAAGCCTTGTAAGCATATTTATGGCTTCCTATGTGATAGTTAGGAAGCCCACGTGGTTTTTTTTGGGTGTGTGTGTGGCAATAAATCCTGCTACCCAAGACTCGAAGGACAGACAAGCACTGGCTAATTATAAGGTTCAAGAACCCTTAAGTTCTGTGGTAACCATGTAGTCCCACGTAATATTTCTCAAAATCCATATTGCTAACCAAAAATTTAAACACACTCCATGACTCAGAATTCTTCCATTAAAGAAAACAAATAATATATATATAAAAAAAAAAAGAAATTCAAAGAAGAAAATAATGGGGTATTGAATTAAAAACTCATCATAACAGGCTTAAAAGAAGACTTCCTGCTTTTCTGAACAGAAATGTCTTCTTGTATGCATGTAGATTAACTGCTCAGATAAACTCTATACACTTTAACTATTTTTGTGCTTTGATTAGTTTGACAATATGAATGAATGTATCCTCCTTGGAAAAAAAATATGTAATAAAACATTTGTTCATCAATGCATTCCCTTAGAACAGAGTCTGGCCTGTGGGAAGAGCTGAATGAATATTATTTTGAGAACTGACTGGTACTAACAAGATGTTTGACAAAGTCCTACTGAAGCATGACTTCTAAGAAATATGAGGGGTAATGTAGGGTGAATAAAGCTGTTATCTGAATCACTAATTCAACAAGAATAAATAAACAGAAATTGGTGAAATCAATTGCATGGAAATGACTCATGATGAATTTCCTGGGAAAATGAATACATTAATTCCTAGAAGTCAGAACTGCGTGTTGACCAGTCACAAGATGACCAGTTGCTAGAAATAAAGTTGCTTGGACAGCAGAAATTTGGGACCTGAACCCCAGGATTTAAATACCACAGAATCAGTGAGTATAACAGAAGTGATAGGGAAGGCAACAGGAGAAACCTGGAAGTCTGGTGGGGCAGGACCTATGAGAGGTCTAATGAGAATCTTTCAGAGTGAGAAAGAATGCTTTGGTAGGCACTTGGAAGCCCAAAATTGCTGTGTTAAACTAAGTTGCTGGAATATGTGGAGAACCAGTTCTTTTTCCTGGTAAATTTGCAATGTTGCAAAAGACTTGGGGCAGAGGCTGGATGGGTGGTACAAACGGCTAAACACTGGATGATAACCAAAAGGTTGGAGGTTCCAGTCCACCTAGAGGAATCTTAGAAGAAAGCCTTGACTCTACTTCCAAAAAATCAGCCATTCGAAATCCTGTAGAGCACAGTTCTACTCTGACACACAAGGAGTTGCCATGAGTCACAATTGACTTGACTGTAACTGTTTTATTTTATAGGCTGGCTACTTCTAGAGTAGTATTTTTATAAGACGAGAAAAGTTTCTTGAGATATCAAATTTCCAGACTTTGATTCTCACATCTTGAAATGAGCTATTATTATATGTACTGTCAGTACCAGTTGTGATATTACAAAATTACCATCTCCAACATAGGAATTACTAGTTGTATGTGAGTGCTGTGCAGTATTGCTGTGTACTTACTACTGAATTTATTAAAAGGAAGCTCGCTTGTTGACTAGAGAACTTCCAAGGTAAAGAGAACCACTTCACATCTGAAATACGAGGTAATTTTTAATCATCATAGATGGTCCTTGCCTAGTCAAAAAGAAGAGGTATCGCCCCACATTAATGCTATTTTGTTTGTGTTCTGGATCTCTAACATGACTGTGGGCCATAGGTGAGGATTTTTCATATGAGTGTAACATGGATTATTACATTTTTGAAAATCATGGAAGTTATAAACTAGTTGTAGAGTAAGATTGAGTTTACAGGGAAGTATATGACACTGCCATTCAATTTCTATTCAAAAAAAGCCAAATGGAATTTTTAAAATATTTTCTCTCTTTCTTCTATTTACTTTAAATTTCACAGCAGCAGTACAGAAAACATAATTACTTCCCAAGCAACCTAGTGGTGATAATAGTGATGTTAATGAGGAGGAGCAGAAGAAGGAAGAGAAGAAAAAGTAGAAAGAAGATGAAATCACAAGATGTATTGAAACTGCATAAAAATAGAACTTAAGAAACCAGAGGTTGTATTCTTAGCTTCACCATTAACTTCCTGCATGACCTAAAACTAACTTTTCTAGGTCTCAAGTTCCCCATATATACAATAAGTAAGTTTAATTTAATGATCTATATTTTCACTTATATCTCTCATATTTATGGATTCAGGAAGAGAGGGGGAAATTCTCATTTCCTTAAAGGAATGGTACCTTTGGCAAGTCTAGGATTCTCTCTGAGTCTCCATTTTATCATATGTAAAAGGTCCTTAGGAGACAATGAATGAATTCCTCACAGGGATGCTTGAGGGTCTAATGAAACAACGCATAGGGAATTTCCCTAAAGATTGCCTGGCTCTACACAAATACAATGTCTTTTTGTTTTTAAATTTTATTTAAAACAAGCTAGAATTTTTAGTAATTTATTATTTCCTGAATATTATGATTATAAAAGCTTTGAAAGTAATCATAAAAAGAAAAATCAAAGGATATTCAATTGTATGGTGAGATACAACTGAGAAAGACATATTGGCCACTGTAGAAGCTCATTTTCAGCTACATTGAGTTTAAGACTGGAGAAAACACCAAGATGGAACCCAAATCTTGTAAACCTAGACCCTTTCCACCCGGGTTCAATAATAGCCTTCTTACAACATTAGCACAGTAAATCAGGCTGAAAAATGCTTGGTAGAATGCAGAAATTCAGACACTTTGCCAAGGAAAATGGAGTGAATTCAGTGATGGTTACTAAAATCTCATAGGCATTTTTATCAATTTTATAAGCACATACTGGTCGTCTATTTATTTGTTTTTCTCCGTATAGGTCATACCATATAAACCTAGATAGTTTTCTTGCTCTATATGTTCTTGGTGCCTGTGCCAGCTTCTTAATTTCCCTCTACTGTCAGTAGAGATGCATGTTCAATTGTTCATTGAGTGAATTAATCTGCTCCTGAGATTTTTATCCGAGGAAGCTGCACATTCAAACTGTGAACTACTAAGAAATCACTGCTTAAGAGGGTTAAAACTCTAAGGATATTGGTTATGACCTTTTACCCTTTTACACACCTAGTCTTTCAAAGTCCGTTCACAGAAGCATATTGATCTTTCACCTTAAACCCACAAATACACAAAACAATAAAATTAGAAAGGAAACAAGGAACAAATTACCACATTAACATTATTTGTGGATGAAGAAGTTTATTGCATTTAAATAATGTAAAATTTCCTTCATTTTGGTGGAGAATGTCTGTTAAAATGAGTTCTATTACAAATACCAGCATCAGACTTTAAATTTGGGTTGTTGTTCATTTCAGTGCTGGCAAAAGATAAGAGGTGATCCAGGAATCTGTCATCAGGAGAGTTGAAGAAATGGTGATAAGAAGAGTGAGGCAAGTTGGCAGTGAATAACAAAAACGATGGAAGCCCAGAACTGAAAACTTGACAACAGGGATCTGGACACTCAATATATTAGTCCCTATTAGCCAGACCCACTGATTGATCTGCAATAGGATGACTAACAGCTTCTATAGGCAAAGTAGGTTAGGTATTGAGAAAAAAAAAAAGCATAGTCCAGAAATGGGAAGTTGTCTTAGTCATCTAGTGCTGCTCTAACAGAAATACCACAAGTGGATGGTTTTAACAAAGACAAGTTTATTTCCTCACAGTTAAAGTGGCTAAAAGTCCAAATTCCAGGCTTTAGCTCCAGGAAAAAGCTTTCTCTCTCTGTCATCTCTGGAGGAAGGTCCTTGTGATGCATCAATCTTTCCTTGGTCTGGGAGCATCTCAGGGCAGGAACCTCAGGTCCAAAGGACGTGCTTTGCTCCCAGAACACTTTCTTGGTGGTATGAGTTTTCTATGTGTCTCTGCTCGCTTCTCTCTTTTATATCTCAAAAGATATTGCATTAAGACACTATCTAATCTTGTCAGTCTCATCAGTATAACCTCATCACAGTGATAGAACTTACAACACGTAAGGAGATCACATATAATCTCATCATAGTGATAGAGTTTACAACACATAAGAAAATCACATCAGATTACACAATCATACAGTACTGGGAATCATGACCCAGCCAAGCTGACAGATATTTTTGGGGGACACAACTCAATCCATGACAGAAGTCATGACTCCATAACCCAGGGGTCTGAATTCACTGGATCAACATCCCAGTGAGTAGCAGCTACTAGATCCACGGTCCAGGGAGCAGGCGTTGTTGGAGCCAAAGCCCAGAGACCCAGTGTAAGTCATCTAGTGGGGACTGCAGAATGTGGAGGTATGGCAGGGGCTGGACACCACACAGGAGGTCTAGCAGTTGCTGGGTTCACAGTGGATCTGCTGACAGCCCCTGTAGAGAGAGGAGCCTAGCTGACAGGTGCTGGAAGAGCATAGACTAGTGCTATAGACCAGGTGGCTGGGGGAAGAAGAGCCACAGGAAGAGCCTGGGTAGACAAGGTAGCCTCCTAGATGGCGGAGGAGTGAGCGCAATTAAGTTACCATGAGAAAGTTCTGAGGTTTATTGTCACTCTCTGGATGGGTCATTACATATTTAGCAATGGTTGTGGTATACTACAGGGTCATCATTTGTAGTTTTGTACTCCTTTTTTATGCATATATTTAATTCATCAATCTTCTCTGTACTTGCAGTAGGATTGTTTCTTATGTGTACTATTTATGAGTTCTGTAAATACCCTGTTATATCACAAATCCAACAAACCACTTCAATGTGAGAAACTCAATGACTATGTCAGTAATGTCCATTCCATTTTGGCCAGGAAATCTCCTCCTAGTCTTCCTGGCCATGACTCTATGTGAATCTTCCCCTGAGGGTGGGGAATGATGAAGTCATCTTTCATCAGTTTCCGCGGACAGAGGGATCCGAATTCACTGAATCCACAGCCCTGTGAGTAGCAGCTTCAGGATCCATAGCTCAGAGAGCAGAGTCTTCTAACAACTGACCATTCTCAGTACTACTGATTCTCATTTTCCAAAATTATCTTTTATCAGTCACATAATATTACACAGTGTGTCTCAGGTCCACAGGAAAGAGAGCAATAATAGGTAAGGCCATTGAATGAGAGATGGCTAAGAACAGAGAGAATCCTGTTCAAGTATTTAAAGTCAAGTTATCAGCAGAATAATAGAAACCAATCTGGGCTTATGTGAAAAGAGTTAAGGAGACAGACACTATTGAGATGAGAGGAGGGAGCAAGTGACACTGAGAAAAAGGCAAGCACTCTGGCTTCCGTTCTATTCTACTTTAAACTTGTGGGTTTTGACATTCAAACATCATAGAACTTTTAATACCCTTTTTATGTCCAAAAGTACAGAAAAAAAAATTCAGTGATCTCTCTTCAAATTGTCTTCAGCCTTTAATTGCTCAGACTTTAAATGAGTTTCTAGCAGTGTCAGAGACTGTTCCCCTCCTTTAATTTTATCTAGAAATAGGAAGCTTCCTTCTTTCCTAGCCCTCTTCTTTAGGATCACTTTTCCTCTAAATCATACCTGAACATCTACTTCTAATTGTATGTTCCTGTTTCAATATAGGCAAACTTGTATTGCGCAGAATGCCAGATTGAGTAAAGAAAAAAAAAAAAAAAAAAGACCAGAAAAAGAAAAAACAACAATACTCTACTTGAAAGGGATGTCTCTAAAGAGAAGGACAGAGATATTGAAAGAAACGAGATTCATCATCTTTCATGGATTGAATTGTGTCCCCCAAAAATGTGTGACAACTTGGTTAAGCCACAATTCCCAGTATTGTTTGGTTTTCCTCCATTTTGTGATCTGATGTATTTATCCTATGTGTTGTGAATCCTAACTTCCATGTTAATGAGACAGGATTAGAGGCTCTTATGTTAATGAGGCAGGACTCATTCTACAGGATTAGGCTGTGTCTTGAGTCAATCTCTTTTGAGATATAAAAGAGAGAAGCTAGCAGAGAGTAGGGGGAACTCATACTACCAAGAAAGTAGTGCCAGGAGCAGAGTGCTTCCTTTGGACCTAGAGTCCCTGTGCTGAGAAACTCCTAGACCAGGGAAAGATTGATGACAAGGACTTTCCCCCAAAACTGACAGAGAAAGAAAGCCTTCCCCTGGAGCTGGGGTCTTAACTTGGACTTTTAGCCTTCTAGACTGTGGAAGAATAAATTTCTGTTTGTTGAAGACATCCACTTGTGGTATTTCTGTTATAGCAGCCTAGATAACTAAGTCATTATCTAAAACAAGCCAAAAATGAACGTAGACTTTATTAATACAGGTCATACCAGCTTTACTAGTGATGAATAAAAATGTTCAGAATAAAGAACAGTGAGTTCACCATGCACATGTCACTCACAATGTTTAGAGATGTGTAAGAAATGGACAGAAATCAATCAGTGGGGATATAGAAGCTTTGACTAATATATTTAAGAAAGTTGGTCAGATTGATATATCAGAAACACAGCACCCAATAACTTCAGTTCTGAAGAGCATATTCTTTTGAAGCACATATGGAATTTCACTTAAAATCTTTCAAGATCCAATTATATATATATATATTTTGATACCATGTGTTTTCATTAATGCAAGCATGCTGAGTCAAGGAGTGTGTTTAAATTTTTGGTTGATAATATGGACTTTGAGAAATATTTTGTGGGAATACATGATTACCACAAAACTCAGGGGGTTCTCGAGTGTCATGACTGGTGGGTGCCCATTTTTCCTAGCAGTCATGGGAGATACAATTTATTGTAGGGTGCCTTCCATTAGTTTACATGGAGAATCTCTGGTTTTCCAAATATACACTCACACACACACACAAAAACAAACAAAACACACCTGGGCTCCTGACTATCACACAGGAAACCATAAATACGCTTACAAGGCTTATCTAGGGATACAAAAGACAGAAGAGACAAAATTTTTACCCAATCACACTTTCTGGATACACTACCTCACATTTAAGTCTGATACCCCAGCTATTTTGCTTCAATGGGCTTTTTTTCCCCCCCTCCTTTTACTATTTCACAAGTCCCCACTGGAGGACAGCAAATGCTTTTAGTGGGAAAGTAAAGTCCCAAGAGACTTGAGTGGTGGAAAAAGTGGATGGGATAAAATGTGTCCTATGGGTTGAGAAAGGGTTTAAAGATGCTGGATCATAAAGCAAGCCTCACCAAACTTCATGTGATTGGTTGTAATGATTCAGATTATGTTCTTTGATAATAGTGATAACACACTACAAACCAATGAAAAATGATAGCTCTAAAATACTCCAAATGTTATCAGTTTAGAAATATACCTGTAAATAACCGGTGATTCAAAGAAAAAAATAATCTGAATAGACATTAGGAAATATTTTGATTGGAATGATATTGAAGACACAATGCCAAATCTTGTAGGCTGTAGTTAATTCAGTGCTTTGAGAATGTCATATAATTAAATGCATTTATTTAGAAAAGAAGAAAAGCTGAAGATCAAGTAGTTAAAATAAACAGCAAATCAAGACGAGAGGAAACAAAAATAAAGAGAAAAAGTTAAAAGTAGAAATCAGTGAGTAAACAAACTTCTTGTAGAATATAAAAAAGTCAAAATTTGGTTCCTTAAAAACATTAATAGAAATAGCATTCAATTGAAAAATAAACATAATACAGGGCTCTTACATGAAAAGCAAAGTAAGGAAATAATTGTTCTAAATATAAATAACTATTTTGTAAGTCCTCTATTTACCGATAGCCCAAAGCAGAGTTTAAATTTTATTCTTATTTGCCCATCCAACAGGAAACGTATTCCAATCATTACAATATTATGCATTTTATCTTCCCCTTTCCCTTTTCTCTTATCCAAACCTTCTTCAAGATAGTCTTGATGGCACAGCTGAAGAGTGACTACATGCTGAATGGGGAGCAAGGCCAATCTCAGTCAAAACTTGAAGTCAGTCCATTTTTCTCAGGAGATCTGCTTCTGGGCAGAGTGCTT
This sequence comes from Trichechus manatus latirostris, assembly GCF_000243295.1. Classification (NCBI taxonomy): domain Eukaryota; kingdom Metazoa; phylum Chordata; class Mammalia; order Sirenia; family Trichechidae; genus Trichechus; species Trichechus manatus. The sequence goes on from NW_004444270.1 coordinate 259,582, forward strand.
TTTTTTTGCATGAATCCACAGACCTACCAGGTTCCTCCTTTTACCCTTTCCTTTTGCATTTCTAATCGTTCTTTAATATTAAGGTATAAATAATGGATATTATTTTAATGAAACTTTGCTAACTCTCACACCATGTACCGAAAGCAGCGTAGGTATTTTATTGGCATAATGTAAGCAAACCTCATAGATGATTTTGTTTCTGAAAAAGAATTGTTAACCAACATTTAAAAACAGTAGACTATTTTATATGAAAATATGGTGGCTGTGGGCTGTAGAACCAGTGGCTTCCAAACATGTATTTGTGAGTTCCCAGCTCTGGATTTTCTATCACACACACATTGTGCTGTGGAAACATTTGATCGGCTTTAGGTGTCTATTTTCTTATGCTTAAAATGACTTAATTTTTAAAAAATGTATCTTTGTCATTTTTTTTTTTTTTTTTGGTGTAAAGCAGTAATGGATAGGATTATCCTTTGAACATTGATTTTAACATTATTCAAGGATAATGTCTTCTTGTTATTAGTTGTTATTCCTTACTAACATGCTATTATTATTAACGTCTTAGCCTCCTATGGTTTCCTGAGATACTTCTCCTGTAAAAACCTCAAATGCTACCAAAAGAATAAAAACACAGGGTCCCCAATGTTATATAAGATACAAATGAAATAGCCGATTTTGCTGGTATAAAGGGCTTTTTTGTTTTCCTCTGCATTTAGTGTGAGCTTTAGGGAAGCATTGAAGAGGCCTCCCAAGTATTCTGAGCCTATTCAGAGGAATCCTCGCCCAGCTCCTTTCATACCTATAGAAGAGTGGGACATGTAGGAAACTTATCACTGGCTGCAGGGATCTGGTAACTTTTAATAATAAATATTGAGTGAAGTGACTTATGGCTCGTGTATTTTTTAATTGTTCTTTTCCTTTATTTCTTTCATTTGCTGCTCTTACCACATAAACCTAAATTTCATTCCTTTTCACAACATTCCTGATGAATCATCAACTCCGTGTTTACACACCTTCTTTCAGCATAAAGATTCAAATTCTCTGAAGAATCCATTTATTTCCTGATCCTGAGACTTTCATTCATAAAACTTTAAAATCACAAAAGAAGGATACCCACTAACTATAGTTTGAATGAGAAAAATATCCAAAGCCAAAAGAAATTAGATGAGATCCACAACTTCCGATTCATAAGGACCTTATTATAGGACAGAGTAAAACCGACCCACTGAGGGTTTCCTCAGCTGTAATCTTTACGGAAGCAGATTGCCAGATTTTTTTCTCCCATGGAGTGGCTGCTGAGACACAGCCGACCTTTCAGTTCACAGCCAAGTGACTCACCACTGCACCACCAGGGCTTCTTCCACAACTTCTAAGGCTCCCAAAATTTACTCCCAGATGCATATCCATCTTTTATTTAACCCGACAGATCTAACGTCGCACAAACTCTAGTCAATAACAGACAAATAATAACATAAAAATACATATTTGAATGCCAGAATGAAGGAGTTTATTAGATTATGATCATTTGATTTTTTTATCCATTTTGGATAGAAAATAAATTAGCATGAACTACATCTGAAATACTCATACTTTTTGGGGGGGGGGGTTAAGCTATCAAATTTATTCTAGAAACAGTCACTCAGCCTGTATTTGAAGGAAAGGTAAGAGACTGGTAATTGGTAGAAGCCAGAACTACAGGTTGGTCAATAACAGGAAGACTGGAAACGTCTAGAAGAAAAGTAGGTTGGGCAGCAGAATCTGGATCCATAGCCCAGGGAAGGGAAACCACAGATGCCATAACTCAGGGGTCTGAAGCCACTGGATCCACAGCTCACTGAGCAGCGCCTTCTGAATCCGCAGCCCAAGGAGCAGCTACTTCTAGTACTGAAGCTCAGAGACCCAGTGTAAGTCTTCTGACAGGGACTGCAGAGCCTGGAGGTCCTCGGGCGGTAGCATGACGTCTAGCAGGGACTGGACACCACACAGGAGGTCTGGTAACTCCTGGGCTTACAGCAGGTCTCCTGACAGCCTCTGTAGACAGAGGATCCCAGCTGGCAGGTCCTGGGAGAGCAGAGACCAGTGCTGTAGACCAGGTGGCTTGGGGAGAAAGAGCCACAGGAGTAGCCTGGGTAGCCCAGGGAACCCCGCAGGGAGCGGGAGGAGAAGCTTCCAGAGCAGCAGTTGTAGGACATGGTGACGGGATATATGCTTTCAGCTGAGTTACGGTGAGAAGATTCTGAGCTTTAATGTCACCTTCTAGACTGGGGCACTTATATACTCTCAGCAATGGGTGTAGCACTATAAGGTCATGGTTCCTTCTTTGGTCTCCTTCATTTGCATATGTGTGACTCCATAATCTTCTCTGTAATTGCAACTATATTTGAGTAGTTTTCCACATACTGTTTTTATGGCTGCTATAATTTTGCTGTTACAACACGAAGCTGGTGAAAATTTCTAAGACTATTTGTCAGTGATGCTCAACCTATCCTGGCCAGGAAAGCTCCTCCTTGCTCCCCAGGCCAACACTCCATATGTGGCTGCTTCTACTTTGCTCTGGGATGTTTTCTGTAACTGCTCTACTGTGTCAAGTAATAGTGGCATGTCTTTGTTTTTATAAGGGTCCTTCTAATGAGTGATTCTACTTGTCACCACTGATTCACGTTCTCCAAATTTATTTTCCATCTATCAACTACTACATTATACAGTGCTTCTCACATTCAGTGGAGGGAGGAAAATAATGCATGATGAGAAATGGATAAAACAGAGAGGAACCGGACAAACATTTAAAGACTAAATTGTTTCAAGAAGACTGAATTGAAACAGAGTAAGAAGAAGGAGCCAATGTGGGCACATGTGAAGAGGTTGCAGGGACAATTGAGATAATGTGAGGAACTAGTTACAGAAATGAAGGGTGGGGATTTCAGGCTTCTCTTCTGCTTACTTATTGTCCTTTTTGTTTTGTTTTCATCTAAATGTAATTGAAATCAAATTGTTTAAAAATGAACTTATTTTATGAACTTTTACCTTCCAAATTTCAAAAGATCCCAGGGTCCGCATCCTAGAATGACTCAGGCTTTTTACTGCTCAGCCTTTGAATGAATTTTGTGCATTTTCAAAATTAGTTCCCTTCCTATAATTTCCTCTCAAAATACATAATATCCTTCTTTTATCACCCTTGCTCTTTGTTTTATTTTTTCTTTCAACGTGCAATATCTGAACGTTAATTTCCAATGGGCTCATGATGTTAGACCAACTTGCACTGAAATAGACACTAATAGGAAGAAAAATGTTTTTAGAATAGACAGGAAACATTCTGGAAAGAATATAGAGAAATTTTACCAGTTGGATTCTGCAGAAAGCAGGTGTTAAGATGGGGTCAGAAATCCAAACATTTATTGGAGAGTGAAAAAAAGCTAGAGAGACCAGGATTGGCCAGTGAGCATCATTAGATCATGATTAAGACCAGAAAATGTCTCTGCTAGACCAACAGGGAGCTTCAGAGCAAATATTGCTCCTTAGAGGAGCCCTGGATAGAGAAGAAATGCCTAGACCCTTCTACAAAGCAGCTCCATCATGACCAGGGCTGTCCTGAGGAGAGCATGACCTTAGCTCAAAAGCTGGTGCAGAGCCTGAAGAAGTCAACAGAGAGAGACTGTCACCTAACACCATTATTACTTTCTTGAAGAGTGATGTGAGTTGTAGTTCATGTCAGTGTCTGTCACTGTCTACCCCTTACAACATAAAGGTCATCTTCTCCCTATATGTCTAGGAGACCCGACCTCCATGGTTCTTGTAGGCCTCTCTTCCTTAGAAGAGTGAGGTCAGTGGAATGAAATATAGTCCCTATCACTGCATTTGACCTTGGGGCTGCAACTGATATGCATCATGTCCCTCCTTCACTATCCATTATAACTTTGCCTCACCCTCAGCTATCATCTCTATTAGTCTTAGTCACTTTCCTTGTGGTATTACTCAAGCCCTTGTTCCTGAGATGTCTGAGTCTCTAGTAATCAAACTCTTTTTTTTTTTTTTTGGCTACAATTGCTGTACTTAACAAGTCACATTGAAAATTGGTTAAGGAAGTGCCACGATGCATCCAGGTGGATCATCTGAGTTCCATGCGTATACCTCCCTACCCATACTGTGTAAGAGTAGCCTTACCGCCCTCTACCAGTTGGGGTCAGATGTTGTTGTTAGTTGTTGTCAAGTTGATTCTGACTCATGGCAACCCCTTGGTAACTCTTTACTTTTTTGGCCTGCTGGGCCCTGCAAACAAGGAGACCAAAGTCCTCAGGCAGCAGCCATAGCTTAAAGTTTAGTGAGACCTTTGCTGTGTCTCTTGGCCAGTCTGCCTTTGAGGACTAAGACCACTGTCTTTGTAGATTCCAAAGCTGCAGGGATAAGAAGCAAAAAGTTTTTACATGGGTCACTGGAAGTGATGGTAAGCAGGTCCATGGGCCCCATCTTTTGAGACTGTTTCCTCCAAGCTGACACTTGGATTTGCTTTCAATAAGATAATGAACAGCTCTATCAGGCAGGTAGCTTCAGGGTAGTATGGTTTTTGATAAAACCTACGGATCCCATGGTCATGGGCCCACTCCACACTGCTGCAATGTGAAGTGGATTTCCTAATTGGATGTTACGTTGTGAGGAATTGCGTGCAGTGGATCAAGCATTCCATAAGCCCCTGAACAGTGGTGCTGATCAAGATATGTAAGGAGGAAAAGCAGCCTCATATCCTGAATAGGGTATCATCACTCTGTGGATGCCTCTGTCTGTGGTCAGTCTCCTTGAGGAACAGCACCATTACTGGGAGCTCAGCATTAACCTCTATTGCTGATAGATTGCACATTCATAGGTAGCAGTACATACAGCAGCCTTGTGATAATAGCACATGCTATTGGGTCCATGCATGGCCTCTGTGACCACTTTGTTTACTTGCTCATCTTTCCAGAATTGGGGGTCTGCTGACAAAGGCTAACTAACATTAACAGGTTGGGTTATTTTATCTACTTGATTGTGTTATTTCTCTTCCCTGGTGGATGCATTCTGGTGGGCATTAACGAATAGTAGAAAGATCTTCACTCCCACATACCAATTCAAATATTTCTACATGTGGATTTCCTTCTCTAAATATTCTAATATTTTCTATTCCAGGTTCCTAATTAGCTGGTCACACCTGTTGCCACTGCTCAGGAATCTATATATATCATCATCTGGGTTCATTTTTTTCTTCTACACAAAGTGGAGCACCTTGTACTAGGTGCTCTATGTAAAGCTCTGCCCTTGGGAAGATGTTTTTCTTACTACAGTATTTAATGACATCCACATTAGAGCCAATCTATCAGTAAACCTAGCTTATTTTGTGTGTGTTTCCCTCTTCTTTCAGCTAGTCATATACAGCACTCAATATGACCACATGTGTGAACTGAAGGGGAGGTGCTTGTACAATTCTGGTCAGTGACATGGGAGTCTGGGCTACATACTCATGCAGACTTCTCTCTGTTTATGCTCATCCTTATTCCTGGATGAACGATTTCCATCTTACTGGATTGCTACTGTGTTCACCTGACTTGATGACTTGGTAGGGTCAACATATCTGTCTTAGAAGAAATCCATCCAGAATGTTCCTTAGAACTGAGGGTGTCAAAACTTTGACTTGCTTACTTCAGACACATCATCTGGTAAAGCCAATTGCTAGAAAAGGACATCGTGTTTGTTAAAGAAGAGGGTCAGTGAAAATTAGGGAAACCCTCAATGAGATGGATTGACAGAACGGCCACAACAATGGATCAAACATACCAATGATCATGAAGATGGTGCACTGTATTATTGTTTCCTTCTTTTAACCACAGATACCCATGACACCATGTGGTCCTCTGGATTGTTTGGCCAAACCAACAGGGCTGCTTACACCTGTAGAATCCTTTCCTGCTCCTGGCCCCAACTAAACCCGGGTATATACGCTAGAGAGGTATTTCTAGGTGTGGAATATTTTCCTTCTAGAATCCAAAGAAGCCCACCAGGTGCTTTGTTTCCGTCTTTGCAGTAGAGGATGCAAGAGGTTTAATTGTTTATTTTATGTGTATATAAATTTATATTATGCATTAAACATGAATATATATTTACATAAAATAAATATAATATTTTATATAGAGAGTTTTACAAAAGCTTTGTTTTATAAAATATTTTAAAATGTTTACAAAGGTAAGAAAATAAAACAAAAGTGACTAATCAGAGCACAGTTTTAGTAGTATGAATGAGAGGAGAGAAAAACTAAGTTTAATGGGATCCAAAACTCTAGACACCCAAATGATGAAGTGATGTTATCTGCTATATATGTCTGCTGTATCTATCTATCTATATATATATACAGTGTTATTTCCCACAGTTATGCAATACAAACACTAATTACATGTTAACTTAATTTTCAATACTTCCCTGACACCAAGTACCTTTATACCTCTATGCTTTCTTCATTTTATTTCAAGTTCTCAAAGTTGTCCTTATTCTCACCCATACTACTTGTGTCTTTGCTTCTCATATTAGTTCGCATCTGTCATAAAATCTAGGATTTTGACTTCCTTACAGGACTGAGACCTGTGGCAAATCCCTGCTCGACTCTGATTCTCCATTTCTTATGCGCAAAAATAACTGTAGTTCATAAAATGTGTCTTCCTTGTGATGTTTGTTGTTGTTAGTTGCCGTTGAGTTTATTCCAACTCATGGCGACTCCATGTTTGTCGCAGTAGAACTGAAGTCCATTGGGTTTTCAAGGCTGTGACCTTCTCAAAGCAGAGCACCAGTCCTGTCCTCCAAGGTGCCTCTGGGTGGGTTCAAAGGGTCAAACTTTCAGCTAGTAGTCAAGCACTTAACCTTTACCTCTATACAAAGATAATAGCTTTTTGTTTTTAGTTTTATAATATTATATATGTATATATCTACATATACACTTTATCATTTTCTGAAATATTGGGCCTATAAAATATCAGAATGGCAACATACAAAACCAAAACATAGGTCTTCAATTGTATGTTGAATTGCTAATGAAACAATAATTTCTGTTGCTATAAAAGCCTTGCTGTCTCTAACCATGTTTGGTTTGAGTCTTGGATACAAAAAGGTGGAAACTCAATCCTCAAAAACCTCACTAATTCCCACCAAGGATAACTGATTCCTCATTAAACACATGGAAAAACATTAATTATATACAAAAGTAGTCAGTGAGATGAAGAGGTATGTTTCAGTTCGCTATCCAATGTTGAATAAATCGAAGGAAGCTATTTAAGCTTATATAAAAAATACATAGCCTAAACTTTTTTCCCTTTCAGTCATATCTTCCACATTCCTTGTTTTTCTCCTCTTGTCAGCAAATATCAAGGCCCCATATTCCTTGAAGTATGCTATATACTGAGATTTTTATTCACATAAAGTCTATACATGCAAAGTAAGGACCTCTAGAAAATACAAGTTTTAAAGAAAGAAAATGTCTAAAGACCTAAAGGAAATGGTTTAAATCCACCCTTTCTTAGTTTTTCAAAGTTTATTCCCAGAGGAATAGTGATCTTTTACCTCGTTTTTCTTGGTAGTTACCATTGATTTGGCCCTGACTCATGGAAACCCCATGCACAAAAGAGCAAAATGCTGCCCAGTCCTGTGTCATCCTCATAATTGGTTGTGAATAAGACGATTGTGATCTATAGAGTTTCCATTGGCTGATTTTTGGAAGTAAATCATCAGGCCTTTCTTCCTAGTCTGTCTTAGTCTGGAAACTCCTCTGAAACCTATTCAGCATCATAGCAACACACAAGCCTCCACTGAAAGACGGTTGATGGCTGCACATGAGGTGTGTTGTCTGGGAATTAAATCCCAATTTCCTGCACGGAAAGTGAGAATTCTACCCCTGAACCACCACTGCCCCCAAAACAAAAAGCATTTTATAAAAAAAACTAATGATACCATAACAGCATATTTGAATGCCAGAGTGAATAAGTTTACTAGATTATATCCATTTGTATTTTCATCTAATATGTGAATGAAACACATTGACAATAGTTCTATTAATTAATCCATTAATTCATTAACATTAATTTAAAGTAATTAACATGAATTCCATTAATTTATCTTCTACCTCATTCAGTTAATGAGTTAATTCCATTAACTAATCCAATGGATTAGTTTATTAAATTTAGCATATGTTAGAGGCAGTTGTTTGATTAGTACTTGGTGGCTGGAGAAAAACTGAGGAGTGATCAGAGAGTATGAGGAGAGTTGTTCATGAAAATAATGAAGTTGATAGAAGATCAAATTAGAGACTGGAACATATTGCCCAGAAGTTCTAGCATCTCAACACTTTGATCAATAACAGCTGGATCCATAAGTTGGTTGGTAACAAGAAGCCTGACAACTTCTAGAAGGAAAGTAGGTTGGGGGGCAGATTCCAGATCTATAGCCCAGGGAAGGGAAATCACAGAAGCCATTACTTAGGGGTGTGAAGCCACTGGATCCACAGCTCACTGAGTAGAGCCTTCTGGATCCACAGCCCAGGGATTAGCTACTTCTAGTACTGAAGCTCAGAGACCCAGTGTAAGTCATCTGGCAGGGACTGCAGAGCCTGGAGGTCCTCGGGCAGTAGCACGACATCTAGCATGGGCTGGACACCACACAGGAGGTCTGGCAGTTGCTAGGCTCACACCTGATCTCCTGACAGCCCCTGTAGAGAGAGGAGCCCAGCTGGATGGTGCTGGGAGAGCAGAGACCAGTGCTGTAGACCAGGTGGCTGGGGGAGGAAGAGACACAGGAGGAGCCTGGGTAGCACAAGGAACCCTGCAGGGAGCATGAGGAGACGTTTCCAGAGCAGCAGCTGTAAGACATGGTGAGAGGAGACATGAGTTCAGCTGAGTTACAGTGACAAGACTTTGAGTTCTAACATCACCTTCTAGACTGGGACATTTATATGCTCTCAGCCATGGGTGTGGTGTTCTACAAAGTCATCTTTCCCGTATTTGGACTCCTTCATATCCATATGTGTTATTGAAAAATATTCTCTGTAATTGCAGATGAATAATCTCCATTTCATATTTATGGGCGATTTGATTGTGTTGCTATGGCACTAAGGCAATGAATGTGTCCAGTGTCAGAAATGCTATGATTACCAGCTATTAATGTCATCCCATGATGGCCAGGAAAGCCCCTACTCTCCTCCCTGTTCCATTTGCCTCTCTATTGGCTGAGGGATGCTTGGGTGTAAGGTTGGGGGTTGAGATGAAGTCATCCCTTTTTTTAACATTAGAGACCCAGCATGTTCTTGATGAGGGAACTAGAGTCTGACCCTCTTTGTCAGCATTGATTTGCATTCCCTAAAATTATTTTCTACATGTTATGCTCTACTATACATTGCTTCTCACGTCAACTTGAACAAGGAAAAATAGACATGAACAACTGAATGAGAAACAAGGGAGAGCTCAGAGAGAAACCTGGACAAGTGTTTAGAGACAAAATAAATAGACTATTTTGAAATAGAGTCAGAGTGGAGATCAATTTGTGCAAATGTGAAATGACCCACAGTCAGACACTCTTGAAATGAAGGGAGGGAAGTAGACCCATTGACAGTCTATGGGTTTTCCATATACATGTCTTTCAAATAAAAAGGCTTCAAAATCAATAAGGTTTATGGCTTTTCATAATATACACAGATTGGCTTTTTACAACTTGTTCAAAATCCTGCTCTCCTAAAACAGCATTGATAGGGAGAGCTTTTGGGGCATTTTTACAATCAAGTCCTCTCTTACATTTTTCTCTCTCATTTTGAAGCATTCTTCTTTCCTAGTACACTTCTGGAAGATTATTTTTCCATTGTAAAATATTCACATATCTTCCATTTAATATCATCTCCATATCGGGAAGATCAAATATAAAATAATTATGAAAGGATTTTCTTTAGTTAAAAGAGTATAATCTTAGAGGGAAATTTCGAATTGCAGGAGGAAATAAAGATAACTGAAATGTAAGTAAAATATATTGTACTTATTGTTCACCACACTAATAAAAATGGCTTGTAATTCTTATAGGTAGAATTAAATGGCAGTAAATCAAGAATGCATATTAAGCTGTCTTAAGAAATTGTTAACAAAATTTCCTGTGAAACAAGTAATAACTCAAAAGGGGAAAATTGTAGTACAAACCATTTTTTAAATCCATCTCTCTACCACTTAAAAAAAAAAATGGAAAGAGAAAAAAAGGAACATAGAATGTGGATCAAATAGCAGCAAAATCGTATGTAAATAGAAATCTATATATAGCAAAAATCAAATGAATATAAAAAGGCTAATCTAAATAAACCACCACTGGTCAGTCAGTCTGTTGTACTGTGGTGGCTTTCATGTTGCTGTGATGCTGAAAGCTATGCTATCGGTATTTCAAATATCAGCAGGGTTGCCCATGGAGGGCAAGTTTCAGCAAAGCTTCCAGACTAAGACAGAACAGGAAGAAGGACCTGGTGATCTACTTCTAAAAAATTGGCAGTAAAAACCTTATGAATAGCAGCAGAACATTGTCTGATATACTGCCTGAAAATGAGTCCCTTAGGCAGGAAGGCACTCAAAATATGACTGAGGAAGAGCTATCTCCTCAAAGTTGAGTCAACCTTAATGATGTGGATGGAGTCAAGCCTTCAGGACCTTCATTTGCTGATGCAGCACAATGAAAAATGAGAAGAAACAGCTGCAAATATTCATTAATATTCAGAATGTGGAATGTATGATGTATCAATCTAGGAAAACTGCAAATTGTCAAAAATGAAATGGAAAACTTGAAGATCGGTATCCTAAGCATTAGTGTTCTGAAATGGAACTGGTATTGGTCATTTTAAATCAGACAATCATATGGTCTACTATGCCAGAATGGCTAATTGAAGAGAAATGGCATAGCAATCATCATCAAAAAGATATCAAGAACTATCCTGAAGTAAAATGCGGTCAGTGATAGGATAATATCCATACACCTGCAAGGAAGACCAGGTAATATGATGATAATTTAAATTCACTCACCAACCATTAATGCCAAAGACGAAGAAACTGAAGATTTTTACCAACTTCTGCAGTCTGAAATTGATCAAACACGCAATCAACATGTATTGATAATTATTGGTGATTGGAATGTGAAAGTCAGAATTAAAGAAGCATCGGTAGTTGGAAAATATGGCCTTGGTGATAGAAATGATGCTGGGATCGCATGATACAATTTTGCAAGTCCAATGACTTATTCAGAGCCATGGTGGCACAGTGGTTAAGAGCTACAGCTGCTAACAAAAAGGTCGATGGTTCAAATCCACCAGCCATTCCTTGGAAACCCTGTGGGGTAGTTCTACTGTGTTATTCATTGCAACTAACTGTTTTCAACAACATAAATGATGACAATACAAGTGGACCTCATTAGGTGGAATATGCAGGAACCAAATTGACTACATCTGTGGGAAGAAGCTCACTATCATCAAACAAAACAAGGTCAGGGCCAACTATGGAACAGAACATCAGTTACCTATATGCAAATTCAAGTTGAAGATGAAGAAAATTAGAACAAGTCCAAGAGAGCCAAAGTACAAACTTGAGTATATCCTACCTGAATTTAGAGATCATCTCAAGAATAGATTTGATGCTTTGAACACTAATGACCACAGACCAGAGGAGTTGTGGACTATCAAGGACATCATACATGAAGAAAGCAAAAGGTTATTAAAAAGACAGGAAAGAAAGAAAAGACAAAAATGGATGTCAGAAGAGACTCTGAAACTTTCTCTTGAATGTTAAGTAGCTAAAGAGGAAAGAAGAAATATCACATAAAGAACTGAACAGAAGATTTCAAAAGGCAGCTTGAGAAGACAAAGTAAACTACTATAAAGAAATGTGCAAGACCTGGAGTTAGAAAACCAAAAGGGAATAATACGTTCAGCATTTCTCAAGCTGAAAGAATTGAAGAAAAAATCCAAGCCTCGAGTTGCAATATTGAAGGATTCTATGGGCAAGGTATTAAATGATGCAGGAAGCATCCCGGGAAGATGGAAGGAATACAATACACAGAGTCACTGTACCAAAAATAATTGGCTGATGCTCAACTATTTCACAAAGTAACATATGATCAAGAACCAATGGTACTGAAGGAAAAGTCCAAGCTGCACTGAAGACACTGGTGAAAAAAGACTCAAGTAATTTATGGAATACCAATTGAGATGTTTCAATAAATGGATGCAGCTCTGGAAGCGCTCACTTGTCTATGTGAAGAAGTTTAGAAGATAACTCATCTGACCAATCAACTGGAAGAAATCTCTATTTGTGTCCATCACAAAGAAAGGTGATCCAACAGAAGGCAGAACTCATCGAACAATATCATTAATATCACACACAAGTAAAAAGTTTTGCTGAAGATAATTCAAAATGGCTGCAGCAGTACTTCGGCAGAGAACTGCCAGAAATTGAAGCCAGATTCAGAAGAGGACTTGGAATGTGGGATATCATTGCTGATGTCAGATGGATCTGACTGAAAGCGGAGAATATCAGAAAGATTGTTACCTGTGTTTTATTGACTATGCAAAGGCATTGGACTGTGTCGGTTGTATCAAATTATGGATAACATTTTGAAGAATGGGAATTCCAGAACACTTAATTGTGCTCATAAGGAACCTGAACATAGACCAAGAGGCAGTTTTTCAAACAAAACAAGGGGATACTATGTGGTTTAAAATCAGGAAAAGTGTGCATCAAGGTTGTATCCTTTCACCGTACTTATTCAGTTTGTATGCTGAGCAAATAATCTGAGAAGCTGGACTCTGTGAGGAAGAATGAGGCATCAGGATGGATGGAAGACTCATTAACAACCTGTGATAAAGTGATATTGGATGACACAACCTTGCTTGATGAAAGTGAAGAGGACTAGAAGCACTTACTGATGAAGAGCAAAGCCTTCAGTATGGATTACACTTCAACACAAAGAAAACAAAAATCTTCACAACTGGACCAATAAGCAACATCATGATAAACAGAAAAAAGATTGAAGTTGTCGAGGATTTCACTTTACTTAGATCCACAATCAATGCCCATGAAAACAGCAGTCAAGAAATCAAGTGATGCAATGTGTTGGGCAAATCTGCAAAAGTTGATTTTTTTTCCTTGCTCTTTCTGTTGTTAATTTCTACCTTGATGGCATTGTGGTCAGAGAAGACACTTTGAATTATCTCAGTGTTTTGGATCTTGTTGAGGATTGCTCTGTGGCCTAAGATGTGGTCTATTCTGGAGAACGTTCCATGTGCATTGGTTGGATGGAGTGTTCTATATGTCTAAGAGGGCAAGTTTGCTGATTGTGCCCTTTAGGTCTTCTGTATCTTTGCTGAGTTTCTTTTTAGTTGTTCTGTCCTTACTGAGAGTGGTGTGTTGAAGTCTCCGACTATTATTGTGGAACTGTCAATTTCTCTTTTCAGTGTTGTTAGAGTTTGTTTTATGTATTTTGGAGCCCTGTCATTGGGTGC
>NW_004444270.1:274127-291686 GCF_000243295.1 Trichechus manatus latirostris
TGTTTTATTTTGGATGCTTACTGGAACCATCCTGTCCTGTTTTTTAAATGTTTTGATATTGTCTGCTGTCTTGGGGGCATTCAGTAGTTATTTTTCTCGTTTATTGATTGTAGATTTGTTTGTTTCATCCCCCCCTTTTTTTTTTAAATTTGACTATGCCTGAGCATGTGGACTGTGTGTTCTTTGTTGTTTGCTCATCTGTGGGCACAATACTTTTCGCCCCCTTCTCCAATTGGCAGGGTCAGTCACTTAGATATGGTACAGCAGGGCAGGTCTAGCTGAAGAGGAGTTACTGGGATGGGTTGTTTGTGGCACTTACTGCAGCCACCAGAGCGGGTTGGTAGTCAGTGTAGGGCAGATTCCAGTAGGCCAAGCCTGTGCTGCTTGGTGGTGTGATATCAAGTGCATGGTGCAGGTAGGCAGGATGTAGCGAGGAGACTGTTACGTGTGGAGAGGTTGTTTTGTCTCCCGCTGGATGCTCCATGAGGCTGCTTTCTTGTACCCCCTGTTTGCTGGTCTCCGATAGGAGTCCAAGATGGCAGATCCGCGCTGCGTTAGCTGGTAGGGGACCTCTGCATGAATCTCTGCTCGCTCTCCATTCTCTGTCACTTTTCTCACTCCATTTGGTGCTTGGCTAAGTTCTTTATCTCTTCATTTAATGTTTTAGGGTTTCGGTATTGTTTTATTCTCTGTTCGGCTTAGTTTTTTGGATCTTTGCTGTGGAGGGAGGGTGTGGTGCTTCTGCCTAGAGCGCCATTTTGCCAGAACTCTCTAAAATTGCTGTTTTGTTACATTGATTGAATATGAATATCCTCTGTTTATTTTCAAAAGTACTTAAGCATTTATTATTAATTTCTCTTAAATTACTCTAAATTATATTGGTTTTTGTTAGTATTTTATTTAAAAGTGGATTAGAAATCACTGAACAAAAACAAGTTTCCAGCCCCCATTTAAAACTGTAAAATCTCAGGATTATAATGCCTTTTGAAGAGACTATTCCCAAAAGCAAATAACAAATTCCAGAAAAATTTGGAAGTATGGCCTTGAAACTGTGTTGTATAGTTTTATATAACATGTCATGCTAGTCTACCAGACTGAAGGGACCTTGATGACAGAGTTAATGTCTATCCCTCAATTATTGGCTCTCAATGGACTTTGAATGATATTTTTAAAAAGATGAATACAAGCATTTTTAGCATTGATTTTATAATTTTTACTGCTTGACAATTGAAAATATCACTTCGTAAACAATGAGATTTTGCTGTGTGATTCATTAGGAAATGGAAATAAAAGGGCCTGGTATCTTGTCAGTCAGAGAGTGGGGCAGGAAGTGTGACGTAGCAGGAGGCCCTGCTGTATTTCATAGTGATTACTGGATTTTGGGTCTTGAAAAGAGTCCCATTCATCTTATGAATGAGAAAGAAATTATGTCTGTCTCTTAAGTAAATGCATAAAACACATTCGGTTGTGTCTGGGTGGAGGAAAATCAATTTCACTTTAATTAGATAACTGAGTACTGAAATCCCAAAGGACTCTGAATATCAGGATGTCTTCTTTATACACCACACGTAGTAAGGGTTTATAAAGTTATTTAGGAAAAAAATCACTCCAATTTCTCATTAAACCCAAAAAAACTGAACTTAGGAAAAAACTGAACGTCTCCTTCTTCTCTTTCTCCTTCTCCTACTCTTCCTCCTCCTGCTCCTTTTCCTCCTCCTGCATCTTCTTCTTCTCTTTCCTCTTCTTCTTCTTCCACTTTATGCTTATCGCTTTCCAAGAGTAAGGCCTTCAAAAATCTTCAAGCACTCACTGAAGCTTTTTAAACCACCAGTAACCTAGGCTGAAACTAGAAATCTACAAGTACTTACTTCTGAATCTCTGAAATTCTTTCTCTTCTTAGAACACATTTTCTGTTCCATACTTTGTAGATCATCTCTTTCCAGAGGTTCCAAAGAAATAGAACAATTTTAGTTTTTTTTAAAATGATTTCCTTAACATAGAAGCCAGGCTCTTGTTTCTACTTGTTTATTTCATTGTATTTTGTGTCTCGTTAGTCAGTTTTGTTTAGCACGAAAATGTATTGGTCCTGCTTTCCTTAAAGAAAACCACTTAACTGCTAGGTATACAGTTTCTGGAGACTATTCAAGCCATGTGCTCCAGATATTGAATCCCTACTATAGCTAGACTCTTAATTATCTCTCCTATTTCTCCTGTTTCTCCTCTTCATCTCTATCTAAACTTGAAGCCCCAGGGAAGATATTTTTTTAAAGAGTCCAAGCAATGACTATCTTCTTCCCGTCCTTTGTGAGATAAAGGAAAGAGTACAACTTAAGAAACGTGCTGAAACAAGATTTTTCTTCTTCACTAGAAGTTATCTCAACTATTATCTTCTGCACTAATAGTTATGTCAAAGAAGTAGAATTTGAACTTGACCTACGGTCACAATATAGTCCTTGCCATGCAGACATGCATTTTAACATCCTATCAGAGTCAGAATTTTGGAGAATTTGAGAGTTAATTTGATAGCAATAACTCAATCTGCAGTTACCTCATAGACTTATTCGTTTATGCATTGATTTATCTACCTGTCCATTGATTAATCTATTCAAAATTAATAAAAACCTATTCTGTGTAAGGAACTTATGAGAATGAATAGAATGGAATGACATAGAATGGAATGGAAAGAAAGGAATTTGGAGTAAGTTAAACCTGAATGTGAATCTCAATTCCGTCACTTATGAGATATGTGACCTTACTTAAGTTGCTAAATTGTGCTGGCCTCTGCTTCCACATATGGAAAATGAGAATGAGGATGACACACATTTTGCAGGAGAGTTAAATGAGATTGCATACATAAAATAACTGGCATAGGGTTTTAAAATATCTATTAGCCTTGGCACTTTCTTTCCCTTCTAGCTAACTTCTGTATTGCTTCATTTTTCTGTGTTTAAATCTCTCTTTATTCAGGAAATATTCCTTTGCCCAGGAAGCCTTTTCGGACCAAACTTTCTCAATTTCTTATTGTTTTTGTCTGTGCTTCATCCCATATGAGCTTGCTCTTGATGGTTAGTTGTCCCGAACTTGTATTTTTATGGTCTTGTATCCGTATATTCTCTTTTCCCATGACATGTAAATTTAGAAATTAAAATGAAGTAGTTTTATGGGCCAGCTCTCAGAGAAGTAAGAAGCTGATGAATGTATCTGAACCAAGAGGGTTTTGTCGAAGAAAAGTTAGGAAAAAGTTTCATGAAGATGCGCTGCTAGGGGTGGGTCTTGAAGTTCAACTCAGGATTTCAGCTGAATCAAAAGAGGGGGCAGATATTCAGGGAAGATCTAAGGATTTGTAAAAAGGTTGGAAAGTTTAGAGAGGTGGTGGTGGTTCAGTGGTAGAATTCTCCCCTTCCCTGTGGGAGACCCAGGTTAGATTTGTGACCAATGCGCCTTATGGGCAGCTACCACAATCTGTATATGCAGGCAATGGGTCTTTCAGTTCATACTCTGGTGTTTGGTTTACTATTGTATGTAGTATTGATATTCCTCAATTTCTTGAAAAGAAAGAAAGAAAGAAAGATAAGATTTGTTTGTAATATCACACTTTTCCTCTGACATGACCAGATAATAAAATTTTTTTTTTTCTTAAATAAAAACTTGGCCTATGAATATAGAGAGCACAGAGTATTTTATCAGTTCCAGGATCCACTTCTAAGCTATTAATGTCACTCTAGTTTTGTTTTTTCTTTTTCTTTCTTTCAGAGAGACAAATTTATTAGCATTTCTGAGTTAATCATTAGCATTTGTATAATGTGAGCAAATAACTCTAAAGAAAAGTGTTAACCTAATTAGAAATGGGTGGGAGGAATGTTAATTGTTGACTTATCCTCAAGTTATTTTAATGATTATCCCAAGACATAGGAAGCTGGCCTGGGAAAGCAAGAACGGTGAACATCAGCAAGTCCTTTTCTATCAGAATCAACTTTTAATGGGAAGAGAGAAATATTTCTCCTTCTGTGGAGGAGTTAAAGGCTTATAAAGAATCCCCTGCCTTGGGGGTGGCACATACATTTTAGGAAATTTAATAGGTGCTTATTTATGAAGCATAGCTTATTTTGTTTCAGTGAATCAGAGCAATGGCTCAGGTATTGCACAAGGACACTTCATGTGATGCGTGCCACACTTCGACTCTGCCTGGGGGAGGGAATCATATAAAACAAAGTCACCAAGTTCTCTGAAGCAGCGTGCTTTGGAATAAAACAAGTTAATTTTCAGGTAGTGAAGGAGCTCACTTTTCAATGACAGTTGTGAATGCCATTTCCCTTAGTTAAACCAAATAAAATATCAGATTCAAAAGAAGAGTAATGAGCACAAACCATATAAGAAACTTTTTCTTTTATTTTTTCCATTAATCTAAATATGGTTTATCCAAGTCCTTTTGTTTTTCGTGGACTAGAAAGTGAAATATATTTCAAATGTAAAAAGATCACTGTTGAGCACTGTTTAATGCAAATATTCGTAGGTGAGGTAAATCAAAGCTTTATTCGACCTTTATGTCTTAGTATACATAAACCTAATAGAACTTTTCTGAGACAAATTAAAGTTGAATCTTCTCTCTGGTTGCTTTTATCTTTGCAGAGTTATTTAAAGTGAGACTTAAAATAAGGAGGCCATGGCTCCAACTTCAATTTTTCTTCTATGTTACAGAGAATGAGACAAGAAGTATGGACCCTATCTGAAAGAGTGTCATCTGGTATGGGTTGACCAAATGTTTTAAGACCCATGTAACTCAAATATTTAAAGTTAGTGATTTCAGGAAAATTTTGCCATTACCAAAATATTATTTTAGGTATAAATTAATGATTGCACCTAAGAACTTGCCCATCGTAAAAGATAAATAAATAAAGAAAAGTTGATTTAGGGTATGTTGTGTGCCATTGTGTCAATTACGACTGATAGCGACTGTATAGGACAGAGTAGAACTGCCTCATAAGGTTTCGTAGGCTGTAATCTTTAAGGCAAAGGAGTCTTGGTGATGCAGTTGTTAAGTGCTTGGCTGCTAACTGAAAGGTTGACGATTTGAACCCACCAGCTGCTCTGCAGAAGAAAGATGTGGCAGTCCGCTTCCATAAAGATTACAACCTTGGAAACCATACAGGGCAGTTTTACTCTGTCAAACAGGGTCACTATAAGTCAGAATTGACTTGAAGGCAACTTTTTTTTTCTTTTAATATTTAAGGGAGCAGATCTCCAGGTATTTTCTCCTGAAGAGCAGAGTGACTGCTGGGTTGGAACTGCCGACCCTTTGGTTAGCAGCTAACGGCCCAGCGCTTGACCATTGTGCCATCAAGGCTCCTCTTTAGGGCACAGAAAAACCAAACCCATTGCTGTCAAGTCAGTTCGACCAGTGGTTAAGTGCTCGCCTACTAACCAAAAGGTTGGCAATTAGAACTCACTAGCTGCTCCTCAGGAGAAGGATGTAGCAGTCTGCTTCCATAAAGATTACAGCCTTGGAAACCCTATGGGGCGGTTCTACTCTGTCCTATATGGTTGCTGTGAGTCAGATTTAGGGTATACACATAGAATAATGCCCTCTGTAAAGCAAGTTTATCAGAAAAATATAGAGACCCTCAATTCTAGCAAATGCTTCTATTCAGTCTCACTAAAAGGGTAATGGTTATTGTTTCCAAAGTAAACAAGTCTAAGGAAGCCTTGCTTTAAGGAAGTGTATTGGCATGAACACTGAGGAGGAGATTTTTAGCCTTTCATTCTGATCATGAGATCAGGATGTAAGAAAGCCAGAAAAGACAGCCTGAGTGCTCTGACAATGAATTCACAATTAAACCAAAAACCAAACTCATTGCCGTTGAGTTGACTCCCACTCATAGTGACCCTATAAGGCAGAGTAGAACTGGAATGTGGTTTCCAAGGAGCAGCTGGTGGATTCGAGCTTCTGACCTCTTGGTTAACTGCCCGAGCTCTTAGCCACTGCGCCCCCAGGGCTCCAATTCACAACTGAGTTTAGCTAAAGTAATGTATATTAAGAATTTAAATGGATTAATATAAACAGAAAAAGAATGAAAAGTTCAACTGCCAGATCGTTGAGACTTCTCAATGTGGTGAGTATTTGGAGAAGTCCATTAAAATGTGCTTGTGAAGAAGAGAACAAACAATTGGAAACCGTAACCATGGGTGCTCCTGATAACTAATTGAAGTGAAGAAAAAGTTCATGTGATTTCATTTGGTAGGACAAGCACTCACGGTACACATGAATAATGAGGAGGGAAGATATTTGAACATGTGATGACCTAAAGCTTTGAAGGTCAAACCACATTAATTCTTAGGGAAATAAACTGAGTAGCTCCCTCTTATGTGTACCAGAGTGATTAAAGTACAATTAAGAATGTGAAGACGTGATAATTTAAACTTCAGCAATAAACTCGTGAGGTGTCCTTGGATAAAAAGATGAGCAAGGAGGAGGAAGCATCTGGACAGTGGACACACCCAGGTCTAAGAGTATATAAAACTTGGAGTCCAGATGATGACATTGAAACTCAGAGCACCCTCTTACTGTAACTCAGCTGAACTCACGTCTCCTGTCACCATGTCCTACAACTGCTGCTCTGGAAACTTCTCCCGCTCCCTGTGGGGTTCCCTGGGCTACCCAGGCTCTTCCTGTGGCTCTTCCTCCCCCAGCCACCTGGTCTACAGCACTGGTCTCTGCTTTCCCAGCACCATCCAGCTGGGCTCCTCTCTCTACAGGGGCTGTCAGGAGACCTGCTGTGAGCCCAGCAGTTACCAGAACTCCTGCATGGTGTCCAGCCCCTGCCAGATGTCACGCTACCACCCGAGGACCTCCGGGTTCTGCAGTCCCTGCCAGAAGACTTACACTGGGTCTCTGAGCTTCAGTACTAGAAGTAGCTGCTCCCTGGGCTGCGGAACCAGAAGGTGCTACTCAGTGAGCTGTGGATCCGGTGGCTTCAGACCCCTGAGTTATGGTGTCTGTGGTTTCCCTTCCCTGGGCTATGGATCCAGAAGCTGCTACTCACAGGGCTGTGGATCCAGTGGCTTCAGGTCTTTGGGATATGGAGTCCATGGCTTCTCTTCCCTGGGCCATAGATCCAGATTCTACTGCCCAACCTACCTTGCTTCTAGGACCTGCCAGTCTTCTTGTTACAGACCAGCCTGTGGATCTGGCTTCTACTGATCAACTTGTTGAGTCTCCAGACCTTTTGAGCTGAATGTTCCAGTCTCTGCTCAGAGCTTCTCTCACAGGCTTTCTCAATAATGTTTGCTAACACCTCTCAATACCAGCTCCTCACCTTTTCATTAATGACAAGAACCAGCTGACAGACTTCTTCTGACAGATTGTGAAATTAATCAATGACAAAAATACGAAGTTTAATGTCTGTAATATTGAAACGAATGATTCAGATTCATGTCAAAAGCCTGTCTTACAAAAGAGATAGAAGTTCACTTATGATTGACCTAATAAACTCACACACTCTGGCATCCAGCATGTTATCATTGTTCTTTATTGATTTTCAAAGTTTGATTTTGAGCTGTCTTTGGAGTGCTCTTTCGAGTACCTTCCCTAGGAAATGGATTTGGAGCTTGGGTGGCTTCAGGTCTGGTATATGGAAGACTCTGGGCACTCTACTGCCTAAGCCGTAACAACTACCTGTCTTTGCCACCAAAGCTGGTAGGATTTTAACAGTGTTATTGGGAATATGCCCATAATGAGGTCAACATGCTCATGTTTTCAATAAAGAAACTCTATGCTGATAATCATATTTGGTTTTAAGTTTACATATTCAAAACAGTATTGATGAGTTGGCATTTGTACAGAAGATTGGATTTTTATGACATATTTATATGTCATTTTTATGATATATTTATGTAATTTTTATGACATATTTATGTCATATTTAAAAAGCATAGTATATAAAATGTTTGAAGGAACTTGATACATTGGCATGAAAAAAAGAGAAAATATCATGTGGTAGGGATTGACGTTAGTATGGTCATCTTCAAATATATGGGAAAGGGATTATTTGTGTGTGTGTGCATGACAGAGAGAGATAAATTTAAAGAATAAAATTGAGAGGCACAGACAGAAGTTATATGGTGACATATTTTGTCTTGGCATAAATAAATATGTATTTATAAATTATAAATTCATAGAATTACTAAGACATAGATGGTTTCATGTGAAGTTACTGAATTTTCCAACAAGCAGAAGATGAATAATCCCTTTTTTTAGTCAATTCTGCATTGAATAGGAGGTAAGATTATACTACTTTCAATGATCTAGATTTATTACCTGCCTACGTCTCCCTATGATCCACTGCTCAGCTGTGACCGTGAGAAAAAAATAAATCCTGGTAGGATGCTGTAGAGACCTGAGACAGGCCTGAATTTATTCTAATTTGAGAAAGTTATTTGTCTCAGAGGCTAAATGTAGTGTCAGAATGAAGTTAAAACTTCGCCATAACATATTTAATAATAAATCTCCATGAGTTGGAGTGTACCATATTTTTATGAAAATAATGTGCACGTTATACTTTTTTTGCCATCTGCACAACCCCCTTGGATATTATTTTCCTCGTTGCACTATGCACGTTGTATGTGTGGGCACTTTATTTACATGGGTATGTTATTTGCAGAAAAATACTGAAACTATCAAAGATCATCATTTACTCTAGTCATATCCTACGAATGTTTACTGATTTATCTCCCCAGAAATCTCTTCTGATTTGGTAGTAATTCCTTCCTCCTTTTGGTGAATTGTTCTTCCTTCAACTATATTAGATGATCCAAATGGGTATGCCATCTTCTTATGTGATTACAGTGATGAAGCAGTCAATAGATCAATTAACCTCAAAAGATTTCATGTCACTATAGTGAGTGGTCCAGGAACAGACACACGACGTAAGTTAGATCAGTCAGGATCCTTCCTCAAGATTTTCTAATCAGAGCTGAGAAAAGATCCCTTTTTCCTTATAGTCAAGCCAATAATAGGCTAAGCATGGAAGGGTGGCAACCAGGTTCCTGGGATAAAAACTTGCCTAAGACATGGAAAATGACACACAGGAACAGATAAGAAGGCTATAGACAAAAGCTCCTGGTGATACAGGAGACTCTGGTTCCCATCGTCCCTTAAGCCAGCTTCACGGGTCCTTCTTATGGTTTGGTTATATGGGCCAATAAACTCTTTTTTTAGCTTAAACTCGTTACAATAAGATTTGTGTCACTCACATCCAAAGAGTTATAATTAGTAAGCATGTGCCATCTGGTGCATTAGTTACTCATTGACTTTGGTGTAAATACCAAGCCAAAACCTGTAGCTGTTGAGTCAATTCCAACCCATTTAAATTTTTTATTAGTAAGACAAAAAGATCTTGTGAATATAAATTATTGCCATTGGTACTAACAGTGGATTGCTAAATTTCTTTAGGTAATGTGGAATGAGTAAAACATGGCTAGAGAAACCACTCGGGAAACAAATTAAATTGTATCACAGTAGCATGGCTGGCAAGAAAGCCCTGGAAATTCATTCAGCGCATCCAGCAGAACTGAAAACTTCTAACTCAAGCAAGAAAGGCAGCAGACCATACAAGGAGTGATACGAGTACAGATAAATATTTTGAAAACTTCACAATTTTTTTCTGACAACAGAATGTGTCTTAGTTTCCCAGGACAGTCATTATGAAATTCTACAAAATGGGTGGCTAGAAGCTCAAATCAGAACTTCAAAACAGCTTCACTCTTTTTTTTTAAAACCTCACTTTTAATTTCATTGAAGACTTCCTCTTTTTCACTGACCTTCTACTTTACCAGCATTATATTCTTCTCCAGGGACTAGCCCCTCCTGATAACGTGTCCGAAGTACGTGAGACGAAGTCTGCCCATCCTCACTTCTGAAGAGCATTCTGACTGGACTTCTTCCAAGACAGACTCGTTCGTTCTTCTGGCAGTCCATGGTATATTCAGTATTCTTCACCAACACCATAATTCAGAGGCATCAACTCTTCTTCCAGCTTCCTTATTGATTGTCCAGCTTTCACATGCATATGAGGCGATTGAAAAACACCATGGGTTGGGTGGGTCGCACCTTAGTCCTTAGAACTATGTATACACACAAATGGGTGCATGTAAAAACTGATAAAACTAGACAGTTCTACAATATTAGTTGGAGGCTTCAATATACCACTTTAAATAGTGGAGACAACTTTTAGACATAAGATCAATAAGGAAATAGAGGACTTAAACGGCGCTATAAACCAAGCAGACCGACAGATAAATACAGAACATTCCACACAGCGAGAGCAGAATACACATTCTTCTTCAGTACACACGGATCATTTTCCAGCAGAGAGCGTATGCTAGGTCACAAAACAATCCTCAATCAATTTAACAAAATTGAAATCATATGAAGGATCTTCTCTTACCACAATTGAATGAACTATGTATAAGTATATTGTGAATTTCAAAAATGAGACAAGGAGAGGCTTAGAGTTTTCCTCCCCATCTCTTCTCCACAGTGGAGTTGATGGAGACACACAAGTTTTCCCAAGCTTTTTGGCCAGATAACATTATAATTTTTAGTCAAAATCAATTTTAGTCAAAATCCACATTCAAAGTAATAAAGAGTTATTACCCTCTTGTCAGGGAATTTCTACAAAGAGACTACATCTAAATTCATCTTTGATATACCCTTTTTTTTAGTGCTCCACCAGAAAAATAACCCTAGTTTTGTAATTGGAGGGAGAGCTGTTATCACACTCATAATCCTAAAAGATGTGAATAGTGACTGATTCCGTGTTTTTAACAGCTTACCAGCTTACTCTTCCTGCTGGGCAAATGACCATAGAGATTTATGCATTGTCTATAGAACTGATTCCAGAGGACTTCACTTTTTGTGTCCTGTAGATACTGCGAGGTGAAGAGGCTCCATTGATTGTTCCTCTTCTCCAGCCTATCAACCAAATTTGAAAATTACTTTAGCTTCAACCATTTTAGGGTGATTTTCCATGGTCTGTTATTACCCTAAGGAAAGCACTAAAAACAAACAAACAGTCAATCCACATTATTACATCCTCAGGAGCTGTGAGCTTCATTCTGGGAGACAGACGTGGAAATGTTCTCTTAATCGATTGTCAACACTTGGAAGGAATGAGCTCTCTTTTGCTTTCCTACTCCCTATCTATTGTCGTATGGTTTATCTTTTCACCTGGGATATTCTCCTCTTCGCCTCCATTTTAATTCTATCATCTAAGAAATTTCATATGTTAAAGAGCTTAGTAATAAAACTTCACGCCATCTGTGTCATGCATTTGGTGCTCAGCATTTGCTAAGCTTTATAATGGTTCTTAGCAAAACAAATGCAGGATTGGGTCATGAATGAGCAAAACTCTGGAGACAGACTGACCTAGTCTCACCTTCAGTCTTTACAAGCTTTTAAAAAAATAATTTTGAACAAATTATCTGATGTGTCTCTACCTTTTTCATCTGCCAAATGAAAGTAGTAATAGTTAATCCACACAGCCATAATGAGGAATATATATGAATATTCTCTAATACAGAGTAGGATATTTTAGATTTTTAATTTCTTGAAGGTACTATATCTCTGATGTCTTTGTTACACTGAACATAGTGCCCTTAATATAGGATTTAATCATTGTATATTTGTCAATTAGCGTCCATATATTAACCTACAATCAGTAAGTAGGAAGGGCGTAGAATAGGCTTTGGTTTATATTACTGAGATCCCAAAAGGTATGCATAAAGCATCACTATTTTAAGTATAAGCAAAACAATTGTTGTATTCTTAAACATGGAGGAAAATATTGTTTTCCAAAGTTTAGTTGTGACTGTATTAATATATTTTCTTGCCTAAGTCTCACAGATTGTTCTGTTGGGTCATTGTAAAACAGACCAAGAATGCACAAAACTTCAATAAGAGTCATTACCTGCTGGACTACTACTCTGGATAAACCCCTGTAAATCACAGTAGCATATGATAAGAGCCACAGAAAATTAGAAAAACACCAACTCAAAAGCATCCATTAGCCCACCAGCATGACTAACAGATGCTATTCTTGATGGTGGCAATATCAGTCATTACTCTACCACAATTCAGTTTTCTGTCAAGCAGAAAATTGGTTACTAAGGGTCTTGAAACTCAAAATAGATGAGCACCATAAGTTATAATCTTTGCCTGTTGAACTTTGAAGTCTTTCCAGTGTGGATAAAGAATGAAGGCCCATCGTTTTCAAGCTGCTGAAATCATGTAGAATTGATACTCATCAAGGAGTTCCTGCCCATCAATAAACACGATTTCTCAATGGCTATAAGTTACCTCATTGGTAACTTATAACTTGATTGTTAGCAAGAACTCCTTCTTCCCAAAATACATATAGAAACAGGGGACTCAACCTGATAGTAGGTACAGTGGCACAGTGGTTAAGTGCTCGGCTGCAAACCAAAGGTCGGAGGTTTCAACCCACCAGCTGCTCTGAGTGAGAAAGATGTGGCAGTCTTCTTTCATAAAGATTTACTTCCTCAGAAACCCAGTAGGGAAGTTCTACTCTGTTCTATAGGGTCACTATGAGACAGAATTGACTCAACAGCAATGAATTTTAGGTAATAATAAGTTGCTTCAATACACAGAGGAGTCAGGGCAGTCCCACCTAGTAACCAACCAACATGCCTCATTGTGCATGGGCTTCCATGTCCTACAAATAGTGATTACTTCATCATCAGAATGCCACGTTCTGGGTGTCCATGATCCCCGCTTTCGTTTCTCTACCCAGAAAATCTGCTGAGTTTTTGTGCCTCAGAATCATTCCTTAAACACTTTAGGCATTTATATAATAATACTTGCTTTTTCATTTACATATTTGTCCTCTGAGACAGTCAACCTATTTAATCTGTTTAAGCATGTGAGTCCTGAAGAAACTCTACCAACTCTAACACTTTTAGCTATTCATCTTTTGCCTGTTGTGGGACTTCTCAACAAGTCAATTTCCTCTAACATAAAATAGAGACAGTGACAGTATTCACATCACAGGAGCAAATGATATGTGAAGCACCTAGATGATTTGGTTGCATGTAGAAAGAACTCCATCAACATTAAGCATTAATAGACTATAATATATGCAAAGTATGTCTAAAAGATAAATGCACATAGGTCCCTTGCCCTAACTCTCTGATTGGATGAGACATAAACAGTATATTCCTTTATGTAGCTCAAAACTATTTATTAATCCTCTTAACTCCAAAACCAAAACCTAACCCATTGCTGTTGAGTTGATTTCTACTCATAGCGACCCTAAAGGACAGAGTAGAACCTCCCCCAAGGGTTTCCAGGGAGCAGCTGGTGGATTCAAACTGCCGACCTTTTGGGCAGCAGCCGAATGCTTAACCACTGCACCACCATGGCTCCCTCTTAACTCCTAAGCATCGTAAATATCCATTATAATACATAATGGGGTACTCTATTCGTTCCCAAAAATAATGAATATTCAAATAAATATGTTTTTATCCACTTCCTTTATAATATTATTTTGTACCCTGAATGTAACTCAATTCAGCATTTCCTTAGTGCTTTTTATATTCGTCATCCTTGGAATAGTTCTCTGATGCTGTGATACTTCTGGGTTGTTCCAAGTCTCTGCCATTAACTCCTGGTCCTCACTATTGACTGTTACTCTCTATGCCACCACATTGTGATTTCCTGTTTCATCGAGGGTCTTTAGATGTAATGCCCACCGTTCCATAATATGGAAATGTGCCTGTCTGTAACATTTCTTTGGACCTTTTCAATGTGGAAAATAATTTAGTATTTGCTTTACTGCTTATAAACACAGCCCTAAGGGGCCATTAAAAATTTACACACTATAAATTGAATAGTAGATTACTTTTTTAAAGCATTTGGACTGAAATTTCTATCCTCTTAGCTAATATAATTTAAGTTCACTTACATGAGGCATTCCATACTCATCCAGCTGGTAAAGAGACCCCAGTAGAATTATTTTTCCATAAAACTCATTTGATTATTACGGAGTATCATGATCATACAACGATATCTTTGTCTTTATGCATCATTTATACCACACATATTAGTTGTTACTGAACACTAGTACATGCTTTATAATATCACAAGCCACTTTAGCAAGGACTGAGAAGAGAATCACAATAAAATTTAATCCGGTAAGCAGAGAGAATGAAAAGAGCTATATTCCAGCATCCTGTAAATGACCGTCTGATTCACAGATTATGCTGGCAATGATGACCAGCTGCTCTGAGCCTGCAATAATTATCTGCAATCCAAGGCAGAACACTAAACTGGCTTCTAGCTATAAAACACAAGTATGCATGTTTAAGCTGGTGTTAATCTATTTGATTGAAATTGGACACTACGCTAAGGAGATATTCTTACAGAAACTGTAGCATTGATGTTGGCTGTCAAGAACATCATACTCATAGGGTGACGGGGCATAAGCCCTCTAGGCCAGCGGGTGACATTCAGACACCCTCTGACACAGACAACAAACCAATACAACAGTGGCACAATTGCACAGATGCTATGATGGAATCTTCTCTTCCTGTTCTACCTCTTCTTGGTCTAACCAGTCTTATCATGTGGCTCTTCTTATCCAGCTACTTGGTCTACCCCACTGACCTCTGCTCTGCCCATCTCCACCAAGATGGGTCTCTGCATAAACTCTCAGGAGACCTGCTCTAACCCCACCAGAAGCCAGAAATCATCCTTTTTCCAGAGGACTGCCTCTGGTCTAGGAAGTCAATGGCTTCCAATATCTAAACTGCAGATTCAGTGGTTCCCAAAATCCAAATTATGATCCCCAGCTTCTGCTACGCAAGCAACTTCTCTACTAAACCAAACCAAACCAGTTGCTGTCGAGTTGATTCTGTTTATTATTACGGACCAGTCTATAGACCTGACTTCTATAGATCGGCTTAGTAACTCTTCACTCTATAGGAAATGCTGCTTTCTATCATGTTCATTTAGTACAAACCCTATTTCAGAAATTAGCTGGCCACCAACTTCCTAGTTTCTAGCAGAGAAACTTGCTATTTCATTTGACATCAGCAATGATATCACGTGTTCCACATAGTCATCTTAATCCGGCTTGAATTTCTGGCAGTTCTCTGTCAGTGTACAGCTGCAACCATCTCTGAATTATCTGCAGCAAAATTTTACTTGCGTATGATATTAATAATATTGTTTGACAATTTCCACATTCTGTTGAATCACCTTTCTTTAGAATGGGCACAAATATGAATCTCTTCCTGTTGGTTGGCCAAGCAGCCTGGCCAAATTATTATTCTATTATTGTATATTTGGTCATGTCATAAACATGTTATGAGATATTAGTGTATCACCCATAAACACACTTTCAGACCAATATAGCGTCACAAAAACATAATATAAAGCAATGAGAAGGGTTTTGGCAAAATTTCCTAATCTATTAAAATTTTAAGCATAACATTTTATCTTTCTCAAAGTCTGTCAGCATATATATGCATATATTCAGATATATAATAAATATATTTTATTGTGTTGACATTCTCAGGAGGAGCCTGGTGGCGAAGTGGTTAAGCACTTGGCTGCTAACCAAAAAGTCGGCAGTTCGAACCCACCAGCTGCTTTGGGGGAGAAAGATGTGGCAGTCTGTTTCTCTAATGATTACAGCCTTAGAAACCCTATGGGGCAGTTCTGCTCCATCCTATAGGATCGCTATGAGTGGGAATCGACTCACCGACAACGAGCTTGACATTCTCAGAGGGATATTTTCAAATTAGTTTACCAAAGAAGTGGCTCTCCATATTTAAAAAATTCTATAGCTTTTGATTGCTCTTTTTTATTATTATTTCTTCATTTTTTTGTAGTTATCTCTATTTTTAGAATAGTTGGGTACAAAGTTAGAAAAGAAATGCAAAAAAATTATTCAAAAAAATTGTAGTGATTAAGGTTCTTTTAGAATAGTATACTGGGTTTGAGAAATTGTTAAGTAACTGAGATCAATAGTGGCTGCAGTAGACTGTTGCTCGTCTCCTCAGTAGAACAAAATGCCTACAGAAGGGGAGCAAGACAGAGGAAAACGCTCGGGACCAGTGTGGTCCAGGGAAGGTGGTATATACCGGTCCTATTGAGAATTTGCATTAAGGAGGAAATCTGGCTAATGTATGTGGTTTTAGTATCCTTAATGTGATTGCAAACAGCCAATATTAAAATACTACTGGAACGCAGAATTATGTCCAGACTTCTGGCTAAGCTAACTGACCACACTTTCCTATTGTGGTGATCCTGTTGCTTTGCGTAACGAGAAAAAAGCTAACACACATTCCCACACAAGGACCACAGAAATTGTCCAGGAAGTCCCCACACTAAAACCGAAATCACTCTCTTTATGTCCACACACTAGTTTAAAAGACCCTAAGTGTGGTTATAATTAACTTGGGGGTTATCCTTAATTATGAAAAAGCTATTTATATTCATTCAACATGCATTAAAAGTAACTGAAAAAGTAATTATTTTGCATGCATACAGTCATTTTGAACATGCAAGCAAAAGTCATGACTTTGAACGATTTGATTTTTTTCCTTCATTTTAGAAATAATTGTTGAGCAACCACCATGTGTCAGACCCTGGGTAAATGTAGCTTAAGCACCGTCACTGACCCTGAGAAATCTCTGTGTTAACTCCCCTTTTCCCATACATGTGACTGCTTCGAAGTTTCGAAGGATAGACATGTGTCCAAGGACAGACAACAAATCTAATCATCCTGCACAACCAAAAGCTATCCCAGCCAGTTCCTCCAGGATGGATGTAATCATCCTGCACAACCAAATCAATCCTGTCCAGTTCTTCCAGGATGGATGTGTGCGTGTGTGCATGCATGTGGGGTGTGTGTGTGTGTGTGTGTGTGTGTGTGTGTGAATATACTCACCCAGATCAGCCTAGATTATGAGATACTGAGAACCTTGTCCCAGAAGAGTCTAGTGCAGGTAAACACCTGCCAGATATGAGTTTGACTTTGGCCTTTGTGATGAGAAAGCTTTGGAGACATGAAAAGAAATAAAGTAATCAATTCACTTGACAGAAACTTGTGAACAAAACAATGGGTGGAATATTCTATGGCCATCAGGTAAGCAAATATTATAGGCAATAAGAAGAAAGAATCATTTATGAAACAGGTAGAAATGATCAAATTACACAACAGCTTTTTGATTTCCACTTTCTGAAAGATGCTTTAGGGCAGAAAGTTGGATATTAAAATAAATGGGAAAAAAAGAAAGAAATCTCTAATTCCAGTTTCCATTGTATCATTCAATTTTTACAGTGATAAGGATGATTTTAAGTACTTAGTGGGAAGGTAGGTTTTATGCTGCTTTGTCTTGCTGGAAGGATGCTCGGAAGAGAACTCAGCAGGGAGTGAGATGAATCACCCTCTAAGACATCTAATTTCCCACTCCCAACTGAGTTAGCAAGGGTTAGCACACTATTAAAATTCACAGTTTTGCAAATGTATTTCATTGGTA
>NW_004444270.1:296802-300740 GCF_000243295.1 Trichechus manatus latirostris
CTCAATGAGATGAATTGACACAGTGGCTGCAACAATGAGCTCGAATATACACACTATTGTGAAAATGGCATAGGACCCAGCACTGTTTCATCCTGTTATACGTACGGTCCCTGTGTGTAGGAACCAACTCAACGACACCTAACAACAATAGCAATATATATTGTTATAAGACAAAGAATAAACTTTCTAAGAGTTGTTTCTTTTGCTGATGCTTAATCGCTCCTTCTTCACTGAGTCACTATAAGATCATCTGCTTTCATAATAAAGCTGCCTGATAACTACTGGAGACATGGTTGTATCCTGAGTAGGCAATCTGCACTGAGAGGGAGGACATTACCTCTTGATATCCAGGGCTTGGATATGGATGTTATAACTAGATAGGCCATGATGTTCTCTTATTCTGAGAACCACATAGTTGTCTACATTTTAAGCTATAGAAATGGGAAGAAAAGTGTGTCTAGATAGTTCATTGCCCACACGATTGTTTTCCTCCCTTTCTTCTTCCTGTGAAAACTGAATTTTGTGTTTGTATCCCTCATTGTCTACACTTAGCCAGTCCTTTAAAAGAACATGGCTATACCCTAGGCTTCACACTTGGTAAAGTAGAGGTCCATGAAAAAGAGAAAGACGGTCAGTGAGACAAATTGACACAGTGGCTACAACAATGGGCTCAAGCATAACGATGATTGTGAGGATGGCACGGGCCTGGGCCGTGTTTATTTCGGGTGTACACAGGGTCGCAACCAACTCGACCGCACCTAACAACAGCAACAGCAACAGGGCACCCCTACCCCTACTGAAAATGATTATTTCAGGAATGAGCATGTGATCTAACTTACACCAAACAGAAGCAAAGACTGGTGAGGGAAAGGACTTCTGGTAAAGTACTTCTTATGGACTTTCTTAAATGATCCTCTACGAGAAACCAGGACATTTTCACATGGAAGACAAAATGGAAAAAGAGTTTGGAAGATATGCGTCGTAATTCTCAGATGATGGAAATTCTGTCATCCTCTTGTCCAGCTGCACCTTATTTTGAGGCCTGTATTGACTGCACTATTCTCTAGGATAGTGTCATATCCAAAGTATTACATAATTGGATTGTAAATGATCAAGGCTCATCCCAAGAAGCAAAATCATTTCAAGGTAGAGAAGTCTCTGATATGCTGTCATATATGACCTCTTTTATTATCATCTTCTAAGGGAATCTGTTTATGATTAGAAACAGAGAAAGCTGTCCAGAGGTCATATCATTATTCTACTGTAATGCGGGAAATGTAAGGATCAAAGTAGACAGACTAAAAATTAACTTGGCATCAGAATTTTGAAGTAATCCAGAGCCTAAAATATTTTTTCTGTATGCATTACAGGGTCTAGGAAGGGATATATGGTACTGGTTTACTTCACAGTATATCATACCCAGAGGAAGTTAGTCATTCCTCTACCATACTCTTTGGGGGCACACCAATGTGTTCGGAGCCATAGAAACATACACTTTATTTATTCTCAGGAGTCACTCTCAAAGAGTATAGAATGGTTCATTCCAAAGATTGTAAAGTCGTGTATTTCTCTCAGCAGGCCTGGCACTTGATAGTCTGGCCACTGTGGTGTGTGGTCTGTCCTGTTAAAATTTTCATAAGTAATTTTAATAACTCTTAGGTGGCCTTTAATCAAATATGGATTTCAAGCAGTAGGTAGATCTGACAAGATGTCACTGAATGTCATTTTCAACTCTAAGATATTAAGATTCTGGTAGAAAGTCATAGGATATGACAGCTGGAAAGGGCCTTTGAGAGCTTCTCATCCAGTCTCATTATCTTATAAGATTTCCAGAGAGGTGGAGTGACTTGTCCAAATTCATGCAGCGAATTAATGGAACCAACAGGGCTGGAAGCCAGGTCTCTTCACTCTTGACCTAGTATTCCTCCATCGCTATGCATTCTTTCTGCATTAATGACTACACAGAAGAGAAGAAGAATGGATTTAAATTAATTTAGGTCATTTGGCATAAGTTTGATTTGTGAGATTAAACTGAGGCAAAGGTTAAAAGAAATAAATGGGGGATAACTGGGCTGAAGCATATTAATAGAATGTGACTGAACAAGTCATTGGAAGTCCAGCATAGCCACATAAGAAGATATAAAAGCAATATAAACTATTCAACCTTATAACTGCCAAGTGCTGAACTCTTGAGAGATGGAAACAAGTTAAGGAGATCCCTAATTGGAATGATAAGCACAATCCAAGCTTTAAAAGAATGGAATGAGAAACACTTACAGACACATATTCCAACAACATATTCCAAAACACACAAAAAAATATATTCTTTTAATTTTCCCTTATAATTTTGTATCAACCCTGGATTGATGTTGCCATGAGAAGTTTCTTTGTCTGCATGAAGATCCTCAGTCTGATCAGGAATAATAGCTACTTTCATTTATTTAGCACTCAGTATGTGACGGACAACTTGGTGCCTCGTATCTATCATCTTAATTTAATCTTTACAACTACCTTCTGAGGTCGGCACTCTTACCATTTTCAGTCTGAAGGTAAAGAAACTTGGGCACAGAAAGCCTAAAGGGATTGTTTGAGGTTACAGCTTGTGATTATAAAGCTTGTGTTTGAATCCTGACTGTGACTTCAGAGCCCTCATGTTTAATTGCTTCATGAGAGCAAACGTTGGTATTCTACCCTCTAGTGGTTAAGAGGTACCCCTGCAGCTGCCATCATCCATTGATTTAAGACCAGGGAATTGTCTGTCTACCACTGAGTAGCAGAATATCCAGTCACCTGCGCAAACAGGTAACAATATATTCTATCCATTTTTCAAGAATAGCAGAAGATAAGTAGACTATATAATTATCATTATTCAAGCACCTACAAAGCCGATACTTGGTTTTTAATAGGTTGCATGAAAACACGTCTGACGTGACCAGTGGCTCTAGCCTACGTCAACCCATAGTAACAAGCGAAATAACTCCCTCTATAAATCCAGTACCAGCCAAAATCTGTGTTTACTCATTAAATCAAAATTGCATGCTGAAACACCTACTAACTCAGCACCTAATTAAATAGAATTTGCAAGTCAATGCCTCATCTCAAAGAGAAGAGAACTCATGGAGTGGCTTCATTCACAAATGACAGCCCTGATATTATCACCTAGCGTTTGAAGCCCGCGTGCCTGAAGGGGAACCGTACAGGTCCTTGCTAATTTACTGGCTGTTGTGAGGTTAATAAGAAGGCTGTCTGCTGGAGACAATTGTGTGAATGCTGCTACAGGACTCTATGCTTGGCAGTGCAAAGCGTTGCCCATTTTTATGGTAAAAGCTTTTTAAAATACACCTACATGCAATCAAACATTATTTCAAAATAATTGACTCAACTTGTGCCAAGCTAATGAGTGGCCTTCTTAACGATTTTGTTCTCCTAATTTCACAAAGGGGTAGCTGAAAGATAGACTTGGGTATTTTTATTTCTTTATGCTCCATGATCTTGTTAATTCTTGAAAATCCACTGGTTATATCAAGGCTTCAAAACCGTACTTTTTCTTAGCACCTTCTGTTCCTTAGTTTTTCAACATACCTGTGTGAAACTTGTACTATATGCCAGCCAAACACTGTGCTCAGGGTTGGGATGTATAGTGATAAAGCCATACACGTGTCTTGCTTTGTGGACAAAAGCACAATGAAGAAACAAATAAATAAAATCATCATAAAAAATCCCATTACCATTAAGTCAATTCCAATTCATGGCAACCCCATGTGTGCCAAAGTAAAACTGTGCCCCGTAGGGTTTTTAGTGGTTGATTTTTCAGAAGTAGATTGCCAGTCCTTTGTTTAGAGGCACCTCTGGGTGGATTCAAACAGCCAACCTTTTCAGTTAGTAGCTGAGGGCTTAACATTTTCTATTACCCAGAGACCCTTTAAGATCATCATAAG
>NW_004444270.1:302760-303927 GCF_000243295.1 Trichechus manatus latirostris
AACCCCAGTGTTTAGTATTAACTAGTATTTAGTTGGCTGTTTCCACATGCATCCCTTACTGTCTATTCACCAATATGGAGCGTCATGGTGACCAAGGTGGGGAAAAAAGTTAGCTTGGGTGGCATGTTGAGACTAGTATTTAGTAAACCCTAGACTGATGAGTCAGCTGTGGGATTAAGATGAAAGCCATTTTGAAAGTTCAAAATGGTCTTGCTTCTTTGTTAGTAAGATGTCATCTTCATATATAACTAAACAAAGTGTTAATGAGATGGTATCCTTCAAATTAGCTTAAGCAATGAGGTGGAAAGAAGTCTCAAGAAGAAGCCAACACCCAGTTTTCTGAGTATATAATCTCTGCAGCAAAGAATTTAATCTTCAAACCCAGCATGTTGCGTCTTTATGACCAACTTCAATCAAGGTCTTAGCAATATGTCCCACAGCTACTGCCGTTCACTCAGGGGCTTCTATAATGTCCCACCACTGTCTGCCATCGTACATGGCACTGACCCTATAATTTTTGAAGATGGATTTTGTTTACCCAGCTGCTGCCATGGCAGAACCTGGCTCCTGGACAACTTTCAAGAAGCCTGCAGTGAAACCACCAGTTACCAACTGAAGAAGTGTAAGCAGAACTTGTGCACAGAGGACAGCTGTGTGCAAAGCGCCTGCCTCCCCAGAGTTGTGCAGATAACGAGTACTAATTCCAGGCCCTGTGAAAGGACAACATGCCAAGCAGGAGCCGCTTCAGCAGCGTCAGAGTGGGTTCCCCAGTCTTGCCAGTCAGAAAGCAGCCAGCAAATGGGCTGCGTAGTTTGGAGGTGCCAGCCTGCGAGCTACATGGCAAGGAGTTGCCCAACCAAGACTTATGTGTCTAAGAATCGCCAAACTCTGGAATGTGAATTCAGGCAAAGCCAGTTTCAGGAACCTGAATCTAGCTCCTATAGACCTTTGGTCTATGTCTCACCTGAGCCACAACTCCTGGAATCTTCTAGCACTTATGAACCAACTTGCTGTGTTACGGGTGGTTTGCAATTACCTAGTAAGTGAAGAAAGTGTAAAGGAAATGGCATACTGTAATTTGGGTGAATTGATTTCCAATAGTTTCAGGAACCTTTATTTCTCTAAATATGAATCATTCTGCATGTGTGTGTGTGGTGTGTGTGTATG
>NW_004444270.1:304502-310102 GCF_000243295.1 Trichechus manatus latirostris
TTTCTGTTTTCACTACTTCTGAAGTGTTTGTTGAGTTGGAACAAGTTCTTTGTATTTAATAAATTTGCTTCCTTTGGAATTCTAAACTTAATTGTCACCGTATTGCTTTTATTCAATACTTTCGTGGGTTTTATGTTATAGGTTTTTCACCTGATAAAAATGGTATGAAAATCTGGAAGAAATAAAGAAAACTCATTTCCTGATCATAATTTGTATAGAATAAACCAGAATTAAAGAACATGTTTATGTTAGTGAGTGGAAGATAGGGAGCATAATCAATATGAAGATTATAAAACCATGGAGTCAAAATATGTGAAAATTCATTAATTTTGTTTGGGTAACATAGGTATTCCGAAGCTTTGTGTGTGCTTTTAAGTGGACCTCTCATCTTGAGGGGCAACATAAGCTAGTGCCCAAGAATGAGGATTCTAGAGTTAGATCTCCTTGAGTCTGAATCTTAGCTGTGCTGGGCAAAGGCTGTTTGAATTCCAGCTGTGTGGCTATGGGCAAGTTACTGAACCAATCTGCACCTCCAAGTCCTCAACTTCAGAACTGAGATGATAATAATAGGGTCACTGTGAGGCTCAGTAAGTTAATAAACTAAAAGTGCTCAGTGCATTACCTTATATAAGTGGACAGTAGCTGCACAGTTAGCTATACAATACAGTGAATGTATTTGGAAATAAACCCAGAAGTTTATGACAGATGAGGATGACTAGGCATCCAACAAATGAGAGATCAGCTATTTTGTAGTTTGAGAGATGCAGGCAGCACCTTCTACTAAGGAAAATGCTTAGAAGACACGTGCAGCATCTTGTTGAAATGGGCAGGGATGTATCTCTCAGCCTATGATAAAGCTAATTGTTATTGATTATTTACCAGCCAGCTCTGGGGATGGGTTGGACACAGGTCACTGCAAAAGAGAGAATTTCAATCTAAACTCTATAAACCACCACTTTCACAGTTGCTTCTGTAGGTGGTTGGAACTGTGGAGAGGCTGAGAAAGATCTGAGAGAGGCACAATACTATGTGATCCCCACTCAGTAGTAATAGACCATGTGGCAGCCACAGCCGCAGAGCGTCCGTCCATGCAGCAAGAGACGCTGATGCAAACCTTCTGGCCGTGGTAGTGATGGCAGCCACAAAGCACTGGCAAGTGTAGGGAGAGACTTCATTCCAGTCACAGCCAATCAGGTAAACATAGACGAAATGGGCCCACAAGGCAGGTTGTTACTAAGGCAACTCAAATCTGCTTGCCTGGGAAGAGCTCAATTCATTTGTTTCTGAAGATGAGGGAAACATAGCCATTTCCTGTGCCTTCTAAGCATATGTTCCTTTACTGGGCGTAACTTGTCGGGCAGATACAACTTTGGTAAAAAGTGGCTGTGTATGGGTCTGTGCGCCTGTGGTGTGTGTTCATGGGAGGCGGGTTAGGGGGAAGGCAAGAGAGAGGGACAACATGTTAAGCAAGGAATTCATTTTCCAGTCTACTCTGTTCGTCATTCCAAACCTTAATTCATCCTTTCCATGAAGAGTTTGACCACTCCACTAAGGAGAAATGACCTAAAGAAGAGGCCAGTATCTAATCTAATCCAACATGAAGCACATTTGAGCTCTTTACATTGGGAAACTCTGTGGACTCGGTTGTTAAAGCTTGTTGGTATTTGGATAGGGAATGGTGTGATGGCATAAAGAGACTTGTGAGGCAGTTTAGTGCCGTGGGAAGAGGATGAGATTTGGATTATGACTGGACCTTGTGCAAATCCTAATTCTGCCGTTTATAAGCTGTGTGTCTTGGAACAAAAGGACATTTCTGAGACTCAGTTTCTTCATTGTTAAATGGAGATAGTAACACTTAGTTCACTGCATGATTGTGACAACTAAATGACATCAGGCTCATTAATGCTTCACTCCAGTAAGGCACACGATAAATGCAGTGTCTGCTAAATATCATTTGATACTTCATGTGATATTTTCTTCTTGGGCTTCAATCTCAGTTTATTCTTATGACTGCTTTATACTCCATTTAACTTCTGGGGCAGAGACCGAGAAAAGTCCTCCATTACATGTACACAGGTCATAAGCAGGATGGAACAAGACCCAGATATTCTATGCGGTACTCACTTTCAAAAGAGACAGTATACCTAGCTCTCCATCCCTCAAATGTATGCAGGATCCAGCTGGTGCACGATATAGAACATTCTTCATTGATCAAGAGAAGTCTCCACGCCTGAACAGAAAGGCTCTGATAGGATTTGTGCATTGATACTGCTCACCTTGTTGTTACTGCTGTTGTTGTGCCATCAAGTCAATTCCAACTCCTAGCGACCCCATAGGACAGAGTAGAACTGCCCCACAGGTTTCCTAGGCTAGAATCTTTACAGGAGTAGATCGCCAGGTCTTTTCTCTCGTGGAGCCTCTGGTGGGTTCGAACTGCCTATCTTTTGGTTAGCAGCTGAGCACTCAACCATTGTGCCACCAGGGCTCCTTCTACTCACCCTAAACTCACTGCCATCGAGTCAATTTCAACTCATAGCCACCCCACAGAGTTTCCAAGGCTATAAATCTCTGTGGAAGCAGACTGTCACGTCTTCCTCCTGTGGAGCCACTGGTGGTTTCGAACCACTGACCTTTTGGTTACCAGTTGATTGCTTTAACCACTGGGCCACCAGGGCTCCTCCACTCACCCTAGTGTCTTTAAAACATGGGTATCTTAACCACATGTTTTTCTCATAGAAGTAAAGCATCGTGAGTCCTGAGTTTTTTTTTTTTTTTTGCCTACCTAGTACTGTGCTATGTGCCATAACATAGCTCTTATTAATTGGGTACTTATTTTACCACGCATTTTGGATGTATATATTTTATCATTTTAAGGTCTAACAGCCCAAGGGGATAGATTCTATTTTTTTAATTCTCAGTTTTCCAGTGAGGATTAAGGCACAGATAAGTTAAGTTTGCCTGAGAAGTTACAGATAGTAAATGGCTGAGCCAAAACTTTAATCCAGTAACTTTCACTTCAGAGCTTGAAGTATAATTCCTGACTACCTTGAATACGTAATACCTTTAGTCATTAGAGTAGCTTTGGACTCAGGGGAAATCTGTGTGCTGTATGGAGAATCCGCACAAATACTTTGATTGAAAATGCTTGGTCTGGTTATACTGTATTACTGTAAGTCCATAGAGGAGACAATCAGAGAACTAAGTATAGCTGACAGGATGGCTTATTTGTAACTCAGAAATAAGTGCAAAAAAAAAAAAAAAAAAGGAAATGGGTGTATTTTCATTGGAGTTTGTAAAATAACATACACTTTAAATATCTTGAAAAAGAACAAAAATGGACTCCCAAGTATGTGAAATTGACAAAGTCTAGGTGCCAGGAAAGGCGCTTAAATCGTATGGAGTCAAACGCCTCTAAAATATAAGCTTGATTGTCTTAACGGCATTAGCAATTTCATTTTTCAGACCCCTTGTCTCCATCATATTTTAGTTAAATAACAGTAGTCCCCCCTTATCCACGGGAGATACATTCCAAGACCCCCGTGTATACCTGAAACCACGGATAGTACTGAACCTTACATATACTATGTTTTGACCTATACATACATACCTATGATAAAGTTTAATTTATAAATTAGACACAGTAAGAGATTAACAACAATAACTAATAGAACAATTATAACAATACACTGTAATAAAAGTTTTGTGAATGTGGTCCCCAGGCAGGATGGAATCGGAAGGCTCGAGATTTCACCATGCTGCTCGTTTAAGATTTTCAGACCAGTTGACCACAGGTAACCAAAACCGTGGCAAGTGAAACCGCTGACACTGGGAGCCACTGTAATGCTCCTTTTGAAACTATGACTTCACTGTCGACACTGATGGCACGTGGGGATTGGCATTTTTCCATGTTGGATCAGAGTCACGCCTTTCTTGAAACCAGAATATCCTGCCCTACCTCTGCTTCCCATGTCTACCTCAAGTTGCTGTTACTTTCTCAGCTTGAAATCCCTTCACCTAGGAAGTTGTTCCAAATTCTTTCACTTGGACCAAAGTGGAAATGACGACAATTGATTGAAAGAAATATTTTGTGTGTCTGAATGCTTTTGGTTTTTTAGATTACACTCTGATGTGTAATTTTACTGTTGAGAAAAATCACAAGAAGGAATGAATGAATGAAATAGTTAAGAAAGGAACACCCAACTCAAAGCAAGAGCATCATACTTTTTTAGACAATTAATGATACTATTGGTTATACCAGAGCTATGGCCTTGATAAGGGATAAAATATACTCTAGACAAGAAAGGTTCAAATGTAGTAAACATCTAAAGCGAAATAAAAAGCAAACAAACAAAAAACAACAACAGATCACAAACCCATTACCTTCGAGTCTATTCCAATCCATAGAGACCCAACAGGACAGAGTAGAGCTGCCCCTTTGGGTTTCCGATGCTGTAATCTTTATGGAAGTGGACTGCCACATCTTTCTCCCACTGAGTGGCTGATGAGTTGGAACCCATCAACCAAGTGCTTTAACCACCGGGGGTCCTTTGTGGGTGCATAAAACCAAAGAACCAAACTCATTGCCACAGACTCACAGCAACTCTATAGGACAGAGTAGAACTGCCCCATAGGGTTTCCTTTCCAAGTAGCGGCTGATGGATTCGAACTGCCGACATTTTGGTGAGCAGCCGAGCTCTTAACCACTGCACTACCAGAGCACCGTTCTAAGTTATTTGCCTGACTTGTAGTATAACTTTCTCTGGCTTCATGGAAACAAACTTACTAATGGGATTCAAAGAGTGTTGTTCCTTGGAGCCTAGAGGGGAAGACTAATGTAGTTGCATCCAGACACAAGAACAAAGAATTCTCAAGGGTAAATATCTGAAAATGGTTAAGTCAATTTCTATTCTCCTGTTACTCGATATGGTCTTGCTTCAAGTACAAGGTCAATGCCCCTGAGGAGTTCAACAACTACTAATTGACAAAGATAATGAGAAAAGAAGAGCAAAAATCAAAGGGTAGGCTAAGAATAGCACCTCCTTAGCAGTGCCCTGCCTTCCTGCCTTGTCACTGTTACTTCCTGGACAGTTGCCTGCTGCGTGCTTAAATTGACTGTGTAGATTGTAGCACCTGGATTAAAAAGCCCTCTTCCTCTGTAAACCCTGTCAAAGTTCATCGTTGGGTAATGAAACTGTTCTTTCCTCCTTGACAATGAGCTACATTCACTTGGACACCCGATATTGCAGAAACAGACCTGATAACGCGTGCTGAAATTCTCAAGAACAAAATGCCTTCCTCTAGACTTCCTAGTCTATTAAAATAAACTGAAAGACAGAGTGAAATGAATACAGTGTAAATGTTCGCTGCATTTGATGGTCATTGTAGCATTGATGGTCACAAATGCTACAATGCATTCATTAAATGGTCACATTTACAGTAAATTACAATAAAGATTTGTAGGGATTGCAGTTTTACTTACCAGGTTAACATGAGACTACCCATGATTGCTGAGAGAAATTCATCTTTCCCAGAAAACAGAAACATGCATCAGTGTGGTCTTTTCGTTTTCAAGCCTGTATTTTTTCAGGCAGCTTGCTTAC
>NW_004444270.1:319022-320676 GCF_000243295.1 Trichechus manatus latirostris
TGACTCCAGGTAATTAGTTGTCTGTTCTAAGCCAAACTAAGGTGAATATTAATCAGGGATAGTAAAATGGGCAGAAGAAAAACTTGAGAAAGGTGTGAATCTCCCTGAATCTCCTTCTATCCTTATGCTATTTTATATTTTTTGAAAGCTGACTTTCCTTGGTGAAAATGGATACATGGAGAAAAGTATATATAAAGGAGATTATTAACTTGATTAGTAAATGTCAATTTTTATTTGATCTGGAAAATCTAAATTATATTGTGTGAATGCTGCAATTTTAGTCAACAGATATCCATTAAGGATCTACTAAGATCTATTAACATTTACTAATATCTATTAAAAATCTACTACGAACAATGATAACACCTATTCTAGTAAGGATGTTATAAGGATTACATCAATTAACACTCGTAAAACACTTAGAACAGTATCTGGGATGTACTAAGGACTCAATAAATAGTAACCAATAAGAAACAGCACACATACAGAAAGAATGATTCGCTTGCGAGGCCAAGGTGTGTGTGCGTGTGTGTGTGTGTGTATTTCTGTGTGTGAGAGAGAGAGAGAGAGAAAGAGAGAGAATTAAGCAATGATAATTATACAAATTTAAAGGCTGGAGAGATTTAGGTTGGTAGAAATGGTCTGTCAATAATTTACAAAGAAGGGGTAATTTAGCTGAGGTCTAAATGATGGATAAAATCAGAGAAGAATTATTCCAAGTGACAGGAAGAATGAACGAAGAGATGATGTGAAATCAAGGTAAATCCAGACTAGTTGGAGACAGGAGTAGACAAGCCAAGAAAGCAGTAGACTGGGAAACAGAGGAAGGCCAGGTAGATATTTGGACAGTTCTCTGTGGACAACAGGGAGTCATTGATGTTCTCAGGTGAGATTAGGAGTATTAATCTAAACACAGTGTTCAGGTTAAATAGAAGACAATATGAATAGAAGTCAGCTATGCCAATAAGAAGTATATTTATTTAACCAAGAGGAACAAAACCTTGAACTTAAAAGATAGCAGTGATAGCAGAAAGGGAAAACAGATGAAAAGACACAATTAATTATATATAGGGTCAAGGGAGACAAATATTACAATAGGTTTTCTTCTATTCCAATCTATGCTGCAATTTGAAACAAGGTTAAACTCCATGATGTATTGTTTAACCACAGTACTATCTTCTTAAAATCAGTTACTGGCTCACCAAGCCTGCAGAACAAAATCTCCACTACTTCCTTGATGGTTGAAGGTCTTTCAGCATATGAATCCAAGTTTAGCTGCTACAACTCCCCTCCAAGAACCCTCTACTGAAAGTCTGTTCTGTTATTTTCTTCTGTCTCTATACTCTTTGCATAAAAGGAGCCCTGGTGCTCAGTGGTTAAAGTGAACGACTGCTAACTGAAAGTCTGGTGGGT
This sequence comes from Trichechus manatus latirostris, assembly GCF_000243295.1. Classification (NCBI taxonomy): domain Eukaryota; kingdom Metazoa; phylum Chordata; class Mammalia; order Sirenia; family Trichechidae; genus Trichechus; species Trichechus manatus. The sequence continues at coordinate 320,436 of NW_004444270.1, forward strand.
CAAAACCACCAGCACTCCACAGGAGAAAGATGTGTCAGTGTGCTTGGAAATCCTATGGGGTTGCTCTGAGTTGGTATCGATTCAACAGCAGTGGGTTGGGTGTTTGGTTTTTGGTATACTTTTTGCATAGCCTGAATACTCCGAGGTGTATCTAAAGAAAATGGTGCCTGTGGCAAGCACTGAAATGGTGCCCCTGTCCAAACATCTGACACCCATCTTTTGGATAAATTTACAATAATAT